>NW_017535274.1:589348-616615 GCF_001853355.1 Bactrocera latifrons
TTTTCATTTCTCATTTGTCCGTGTGATTTGTTGTTGTGCGTGCGGGCTTTTTAAGCTATTCGATACACTGTCATTGCTTATGCATACGAGTTCAAGTGATCATCACTTCAATTGCTTATACCCTATAGCGCACAGTCGCACACACACACACATATACCCACATCTGTACATACATATGTACACCTAACGAACCATGCGAGCAATTGGCCAACTCATTTTTTGTTATTCGACACTTTCTATTGCTGCGGTGGCCATGTGTAACTAGTACTCATATGCCTCTATGTATGTATGTCCGTATGTGTGCATGTAAGAGACATTCAAATGTAGCAACAATGCGACATTCATGCCGAAAAGTGAAAAGACCTGGCTGGGTGTTTCCTAATGGTTCACACGTGTGTCGCATCCGATATTATCGCGAGCACTTTACTCCGGCTGTGAAGGAAACTCGCAACGCAGATATTCATGAATATAAATACATAAGTAATGTATGTATTGAGATTAATATTGCATTGATTTTGACGTAGACGTAGAGCCCTCCGGGTCATTTTCACTTTTGCTACATTGTTGCGCAGATTCATCACTTTAGCGCTACTTAACAGGCTTTTGCTTGCAATCTGCATTCGCCTAAGGTAAAATTGCTCAGCAGTTTTTTGAGCTAAAATTCCTAAACAGTTTTGGCACGAAAAATTTCATAAATTGTTTCGCAAAATTACCAATAGAAAATATAATATTCATATTTGAAGATATCTTCTGACTAATAAGCAAAAGCGTATATGTATTTATGAAACTTTTCTATTCTTTGAAACTCCTTATTGGGGTTTCCCATAACAATATGAGAAACAAACAAAAAAATTGCAAAAATTTCACGCTCATTTGGATTCAAATCGTTTGTGAAAACGACAACATTGAAAATCGATTCATTTACAAGAATGGCAGTAACAATATCGCGCTAATGTGACGTCATACACTATAGAATGAGTAGCGGCCACCAACAAATCGATTTTGCATTTAACGTCACCGGTGYAAATTTGTTTTTGTAATTTTTGGAAACAGTCGTTTTAAATTTTTCCAGTCCTCGAGTTTCAGCAAGTTGTGTTTTATCTCTTCGATCGACTGAAAACGGGTTCCTTGGGGCGGCATATTCAGTATGTGGAGCCAAATCTGATGAATCGATGATATTCTTTGCGTTTTTTGATTTAAATTCGGTCACAATTACACTCGATGCCATGGTGCATTATCATCATGTAAAACCCATGAATTGTTCTTTCATAATTCCGGCCGTTTTTGACGGATGTTCTCACTACTCATCCTCAATAAGGCCAAATGGAACTCCTTATTGGCTATCTGTTCCGCCGAAACAAATTCATGATGCACCAAACCACGAATATCGAAAAAGATAATGAGCATCTCCTTGATTTTTGAGCAACTTTGGCGTGTTTTTGTTTTGGTTTCGGCTCGTTTTTGTTGACATGTYTGCATGTCAAACTCTTAAACCCATCTTCCATTGTCAGTTATAATGCTTTCCTAAATGTGGGATTRAAATTCATACGATTAAGCATATCCAAAAAGACCTGTTTTGAAAAAAACATGTAAGTTATTATATCTAGGTTCAAAGCTCTGTAAAATCACAGAGTTGTTTTAGAAAATAGCTGCAACTGCTCCTACGTCTACTTTTTTATTTTACTTTTTTATAATTAAGCCGTTTTAACTCCTCTTTTGAATTTTAAATATGGCAACTCAGACATTCGACATTCTATGATATAGCAATCGTTTACTCTACGTTTCCAAAGCATGAAAATCTTGAAATTTATTTACGTTTAGTGACAATTTTTATCATAATACTGTACTGATTGTGTCCATAGATTTTAAACCAAAAAAGGTTTCTTCCTTAACATTTTATATATAAAAAAAGGATCGTTCAAGATAAAAATTAAAAATCCCAGAAGTAGGTTATTTGAATTATATATATACAAAATATATATATGTATATGAAAAATGCATTAACCTAAAAGTTAAAGTCTTTTTATTGAAGTCTCTCTCACAAAATATAACATGTAGAATAACGCATAATATACCATATAGTATAACGTATACACACTTTGTTACCAACTAGCGCTAAATGGGAGCGTGGGAGTTTCGTCTCGTGTTAAATAATTTTGTCGCTATTTTTTAAGGCGAATGACTTCCCCATCGCATGGTTATCTATGACATCATATATTGATAGCTAAAATATTTATACGCACCCAACCCCTACCCACTTATTAATAAATTATCAATATAATTATATATATATAAGTATGCAAGCATAAGTGTGTTAGTCGCCGCTATTTCGTTATCAAAAATAAAAAAAATTTCGTATCTAAAATAAAACTGAAATCAAAATCACAAAATCGTRCAACAAAAACAAAAGCGAAGAAAGCTACAAGTGCGTGAAAACAAATAATAGCACACGCATAAAAAATATAAGGAAGGGAATTAAAAAAAATAGAAAATAAAAAAATAGAATACCAAACAAAAATAAAAGAAAAATAACAAATTTGTGTTAATATACACGAATTTGCTTTGATTTTGTTTAGGTCAACGAACTTATTTGAACTACTTTTTTCTCAGACACACATATTCTTTAAACACAYATCTATACATACATATATATGTTRTTGTGATTTAGTCATTTATTTATTTTATGTTTTATAAATTATAAGCAGATAATGCGTAGGCTTTTATGTAGCGGACGCAGGCGGTCGGCATAGAGATTATCTTAGACTTTTTATTATCGCTAAATTGGAGCATGTAAGATTTCTTGCAATAAAAAGAAAAATACATGCGTGTTTAATGTATGAGTGCATACGACTTGTACGAGGTGTGATTGATATATTGCAAATATTTATTAACAAATATACATGTGAGGTAAAGCCTCCTATGAAGGATCAATTTTAAAAATAAAAAAATATTTCTATTTTTTTTATAAATTCTAAAAATCATATAATGGCAGGGATAAGTAAAGGTTGAATTTCTATTCAAGTTTTAAATCTGAGTATTTAAGTAGAATTTTGAACACATTGAACACATTTTTTATATCCCAATATTATTATTTTATATACTCTTTTAAAAACATGTTAAGGCAACTTAAGTGACTCATACCATACAGTTAATTTAAAGAACACACCTAGTGTGAACTTTAAGAAAATATTGTGCAGTCCTGTCGAATTTTTTCAATAGATGTCATTGGAGGCGTTTATCTCGAGTGGTGCCAATCACATTGTGTCATAACATATAGTGTTGGAAAGGTGAGATTTTTCTCTTTTTTACCGAAAAAAAAAATTAAATTGTTGAATTAATACTGTCCAGAGCCGCCAAGCCACTTATGATATATAGATGCCTAGCCGTTAGATCCTGCGGCTGCAAGCCTGGTGTCATCAAGTCGCTGTATACCATGATCATAAGGGCTACTGGCTCCTCTTCCAAGAGAAGGTGCTACGAAGAGAGTAAACTTCACAAARAAATTTAAAGTTACTCTYGGCAGTAAGGCGGAGGTTCACGCTCGACCTACTACTGAGGAGCAACACTACCCAGCGGTACACTGAAGATTCGAAAACACCGAAAGGCATTGAGTCAAGCATTGCGAGACATTCATACCAATGGGATGCTTTCCTGGCATCTTTCAAGCATAAGATGAATGCGCAGAAATCAATATCCAACGTAACTATCCAGAGTGTCGCTATACTCAGCGGTAGTCAAGCGGCACTAAAAGCGATCTCAGCTTATGAAGTCAAGTCGCTATTAGTAGAGGAGTGATAGCAAGACTGAACCGCCTAGCAGTTTGTAACCATGGACACTACACCTCAACTGGGTGCCGGGGCATAAAGGGATAGCCGTCAATGAGCTTGCCGACGAATTAGCCCGCTCTGCGGTGGCTTCCGAATTGATGGAGCCAGAACCAGGCATTTGGATGGGGTCCTACACCATGAAGGAGAGGAGAGAGTGGGGAGAGAATGGCAATGACAACAGACAACAGGAATGCGCCARGCCAAGTTAATATTGGGTGGTTAGAACCTAGCAAGGTTTAGAGTTATGATCAACCTTCCCCGAGACAAATTTCATCTCCTTGTCGTGCTCTATGCTGGGCACTACAGGCTCAAGAAACACTTCTCCAACATGGGCATAGTCTCTTGCGCAAACTGCCGGTTTTCTGCCATGGAACCAGAAACTACAGAACACCTGATTATAGATTGCCCAGCACAACGTAGAAGCCGGTTCAAAGCCTTTGGGTCCATRTATGTGGACAGAGATCACATCACCTCCATCGCGCCCAGCAAGCTCCTGAAAATTTTCAGAGTTCTAGACCTTCGTGACCATATGTTCTCTCTCTGATACAAGAGGAGACAAAATAGACGATAGGTCGCAGTGCAAAACATCAATTATTTTCTATCTATTTATCAGTTCTGCATATTTTTTATATYGTTCTCCATGCAATGACCTACTAGTTTTTTGCTTTGAACGGAAATAGAGTCAGGCATGCCACAGACGTCCAATTTCAAAAATCAAATCAATATATGGTTATTATCTGCTGGTAGAGAATTTTTTATTTTTATTTATCCACGGGGAAGGCCGGCATCACTGTAACAGTGTAGAATATTCTTAACCCGTTGTAGATGGGCTGCAAATCGAAAAWTTTTTTTATTCAAACGTTTTACTGTGTATTTATAAAATATGTRTAAATAAGTAATTAACAGTTTAAAACAATTTCTTCAATATTTTTTTAATTCACAATTCTTCTTCTTCTTCTCTTTTTAGGCTATCGCACTAGTTGTGTTTATTAATTCAACGAAAAATTAAGATAAAGGACTAACTCATTTTAAAACCACAATAAAAGGTAGGTGTCTTTGATAAAAAAAAATATGCCCAATTGTAGGCAACATTTTTATGACTGCTTAAATGYGAAATTGTAAAATTTTATATTAAAAATATTTTTAAATAAAAACAACTTGCCTTTAAACACAGACATAATACGAAATCTCTGAACTACACACTATCAAAACACTTTAATACTGAACAACTGTTTTAAATCTGAGCACACATCATACCAAATGTTGGAATTGTTTAACAAAAAATGCTACGGTGAATCCCATCTTTTATTTAGGTACARCGAATATGTATTCTTTTATATGCGTACATACATACATACGAGTATATACTAACGTATATTTATATTCACGCAACCATTTGCATTATGTTTCCTAAATTAAGCAGTGAAAAATAATAATTAAAGTACCGCATTCGCAATAAATATGGTCTCGTGGGTATTCCCAGACATCTTATCAGCAGAGTAATAGAGTACCAAAGCATTGCTTCGGGACTATAAAAGACGACAAGCGAACACAATTGGCACAGTTCATTTCGCTAAGTCGCGCGGCTTGTCAAGAAATACAAAACGAGAAGGCATGGATTTAAGGATTTTCTTGCTACTCTTCACTTTATTTGTTGGTATGGCGTTGGCTGCAAAACCCACCATAGGTCCAAAGTTAAAATGGCACCGACCAGTCGGTATACCACCACAGTGGTATAAAACGAGTAACACGGAGACCGGAAAGGCGAATCAACAGTCATAAAAAAGATACGTGGAATTATACCAGTGGCTTTTAAATTATCTGCTAAGGAGTTCATGTCTAAAAATTGTGTAATTTATATATAACAGTATTCAAATAGTTATGAATATATGGAAGAGTGTGGTGAAAAAATTAAAAAAATTGTTAATTTATTTGTAAAAAACTTACTCGTCTGGAGCTTCCGCCGTGTTTTTAGACCTATTTGTGGTATATTTGTGGATGTAATTTGATATTGTGTGAAGGATTCTATCATTGTCGAGTGACTTTCGTATGAATGTTGTATTTAATGTGGCTTCTGGTAACACTTTCCACTGCTGCCTTGCTTCCTAAGACACTTCTGGCCGATATGCGATACGAGGTTGCTGCCTTGATTGCTGCTTGGCTGTCTACATAGATGGATTTGGCTACAGGTGCATTAGAGGTCAGCTCCGCGGCTTTCACAGAGGCAAAGACCTCAGCTTGACACTATCTATCTCCATTGTCCATTCACGAGCCATCCGTATAGATGTTAGGAGTGTTGCGCRTAGCTAACATACCTTTACGCTAGCCATAATTTTTATATTTACTTTGTACCTTTTATCCAGTTAGAAAGAGGGGTAATTTAGTTGGTGTTTCCCTAWCCACCATTACCGACCGAGCTATGCCCGAAGGTTCTATATCTAAATTCTCCTTTAGCCAGTAGTCGTTCTGCTTCTATGCCGATATTCTTTTCTACTTCAACCGTCTCCAACGKGTTTTTATTGCCGTCTTCGTCGTGACAGAAGGGGAAAGATCACGCTTCCAATGCCCAATGCCATCCTCCAGTCTCGCTCCTTCCCTTTAGAAGCATTCTGACCGCTTCCCTTACCCATGTTAAGATTTTGACACCGCTAAGCCATCCTGCTACATCGAATGACGACATGGGTGCGCTCAGTCGGGGTCCATTTTCGAGAAGAGGGCTTCCACTATTTTCCACCGCTTCTGTGATATTTGACCCAGCAAGTTATTGCGGTCTATGGGCGTGACGTTTAAATGCCGTTTCAKTTTCCAGCGATATGCTGGATCCCAGGCATTACACCAGTTTCGAGTACTGAAGTGTGTCCCGCCGTCTATAACCACCTTTCTACTAAATATTATAGTTTTATAAAATATATATGTTACTCAGAAAATTTCTAGCTTTYATAGTTCTCTCCGACTCACTCTCTCCGACACCTTCTATGTAGTAAATGTTACTCATACGTAATGGCGCACTGACAACCTCACATATATCAACTATAATAATAAAGATAAAGTAATATAAACACATAATAAAAGCCATTAACATATTTTGCATATTTATTACATTTTAATTGCTCATAAAATCCTTTTACAATTTGCCAACTTTTCCACACATCAATTTACCAACTAAATGAGCCAGATATTGCACCACTGTAGGAGTTGTCATTGGTATGAAAATTGTGACTGGCTTGTGCAGAAGCGTCCACCTTAAAAYTGCCATCATCGCTGCTGTAGATGTGCTGATTGTAATGAGCCGAGGCACTGTCCTGATTCACGTCRACACCAACGCTGCCACCATCAGGCGAACGCACGTGACGGACCAACACTGGCGCTTGTCCTTCTTGTGGCACTTTTGAGTCGTCTTGCAGTGGCAATGCAGCGATCAGTACAATGCTGCACAAGCAAACGAATAGGAAAATGCACTTGTTTGCCATTTTAGATAATTTTAGTTAAAAACGTTCTTCTTGAGTTATTGAAATCGATCGATATCGAAGTATTTAACTGATTGATGATTACTTGCGCCGCGACGTTGGTTTTTATACGATCTCAAAGGTGTATTGGCAATTGAAGTTGCATTAATTTGGGATTCACATTATCTTTAATATTGTTGAAATAATGATAACTCGYAATGGGAAGTACCATCTCAAGGATGCTTAAGTGTGTTTACTTGTACTTATTTAAATAACATAGCGGAAGTAAGCTATCTACCGATCTCTTATCAGTGGTAGAGTACCGTAGTTCTATTTATCGCRAAATAGCACGCTCGCTTGAATTCAAATCGATATTTAACGATTTCTTATGGATTCAATTATAAATTATATCGTTTTTATTCATTTAATATTCTTAGAGTTTCCCATTAATTGATTTCAGTTTTCTTATACTAACCACCGCTTGTTTGTCAAAAAAACCTTGCAAGTCAATAAAACACTTTTTCGTGATTTAAAAATTTTTTTCTTTTGAAATAATATCTGATTTCATAAATAAAAATGAATAATGTGTATTTAAGAAATTACAAATACTTTAAAAATCACACATTTTTTAGAAACACTTTGGATTCCTTATTTCCCGTAGCCGATATCTTCCCATGTTTGGTTGTGAGCAAGATTTTTCTGCTTAGAATTATCCCAAAAACCTAAAAAATATTATTTTTACAATAAATGTAGACAAGCCAGATTAGATTAAAAACCAAAATTTTGGTTTTTAATAACATGGTGGTTTCTCGAAAAAAAAAAACAAAATGTGATAAAATTTATATTTCAGCGTGGCTTAAAAATCGAAATTATTATCAAAAATATTATTTCTTTYGATTATTACCCAAAAAATATATATCATAATGTTGTATAGAAATGTTCAAYGGATCGGTTCAGTCATTTTGGAGAAAATTTTCTCATCAACTCTGAAAACAAATTTTTGAGAGACACACTTTTAAAGTTTTGGGAACGGATTACACTATGTTGGAAATTTTCTACAAATACGCTGTGATTTCCGGAATTATTTGCCAGGTAGACACGAAAATTTTAATAGATTATATTTATATAGCCGTTAAATCTTCCGTCATATCGAATATTTCGAGCAAACCTTGAATAGACACACCGTTTAAGTCCACGCTTTGAAATCCAGCACAAAGGTTTCTCGGGTCGCACTCACCTGGTGTCATCACATTGAGTTAATGATTAAGGTTATAGCTAGGTTACATTAATCTGGTAAGTGAATGAGCCACGCATAGAGGGAACAGTTCTTCTTCTTCTTATTTATTGGTGTAGACACCGCTTACGTGGTTATGGTTCTAAGATGAGTAAAATTCGAAACTAGTACGGTTACATGGAATGGATTGTCGTGGGGGAGAATAGTTTCTTCTCTGCCTTTTCCTTCCAATGGAATATTTTACAACAAAAAATATTAGTAAACTAAATTCCATGACCCTTATGCTGCTTGAGCTTAGCTTTGCCCACAATTACTTTCAAAGAACCGCTTAAAAACTTCCCCACTCACACTTAAAGAGTCACCGTTAACACCAAAAAAAAAAAAAAAACGCGAATGTCTAACAAAGAGTTCAAAGTTCGTGCTTAACCTCAACTAAATGAACCAAGTGTATTACTTTCAATGCAAAGAAATTTAACGTTATTTACATTAACTAACTTTCAATAGCAGAAAACTGACAACAAATCGCAAAAGATGCAAAAATAAATACCAACAACAACATACCACAATTTACTAGCGCCATTAAGCATTGTGCTGGTGCGCAACTACAACAAACAGCAAAACAAGAAAACCAACAACGAATTCATTGAGCCGCAACGGCAACGGCAACGGCAACGGCAACAACAACAGCAAAACTGATAAATTGCTGAATTTGTTAAACAAAATCGTAGACAAAAGCGAACGACGCTAAGTAACAACAAAAACAATAACAATACAGCATGAAAACATTAAGTCAAATCATTTATACGCCCCCAAGCCGCAACACTGGAATTTTGTTGTTGTAGTTAACAGCAGCACACTGCAAGCGCTCATTAGACATTTTTCTTGCAACGTCATCCCCGATGGCACACCAAATGCCACCTATAATGGCTACGATGTTGTAGGTGTTGCCGCTGCAACATGCCACTGCACATCGCACATCATTGTACAACAATGTAACAACAACAAGAACAAAATGCTGCATATACACGTGGCATTTCCCCAGACATTCTCTTCGCTTGTAAACACCTGACTGCCATTTTGCTGTTGTTGTTGTTGTTGTATTTCAAATTTGTTCCGAAACGATAAACCACGGTAAAAACTTAATGCCGTTGTTGTTTTTATTGTTGTAGTTATTACTTTTGTTGTTGCTTTATTGTTTTTATTTTTGTTTGTTCCCAAACGTTAAACCACTGTAAAAGTAAATTGTTGTTATTATTATTTTGTTTGTTATTTTTGTTGTTGTTGGTGTTGTTGTTGTTGTTGTCGTTGTTGTTACAAGCCAGTAAGCCGAGAAGTTGCTTAGCTACCTGACTGACTGTGCTCAGCTCCGGCGCTTAGCTAAGCCSTCGTCGTCTGGCGCTGGGGAATACCAAATTTCGCGCCATGTGGCATGCAACGCGCCGCATTTCACTTTCATTATGATGTAGTTTTCATTTTGTTGCTATTGCATTACACTGCTTATTTATTTATTTGCGCTGCCAATTGCTTTTGTTGCTAATACATATATATTTTTGTGTTGTCAGCTGTAGTGTTTTTTCTTTTTGTTGTTTTTGCTTTTAGCCAAGTGACCGCTGTGAAATTTTATGCATACATACATTTATATAAATGCACTTTTTATTTCGATATGTTAAACAAGTTGTTGGCGCACACAAATGTAYGCAGTTTGTTAGCGTGTTAGAGCGGTGACTGTCTAAAGCAATGCACCGACAACTCTGGTGTAGGCGAAATGGTTGTGCATATGGTAAATTGCCAGTTGAATTGTGACAAGTAGGTGATATGCAAATTCAGTGCAACGGAGCCRTAAGTTTTGACGTTGCATGACTTTTTATTGCGCATGCGCGTGTAGCTGTAAATGTATATMAATATACCCTGTTGGAAATTGTTGAGGATTTTTAGTGATTTACTCTAAATTTGACAAAATAGTATAGCACTTGCTTTGAAAAATCAAATAATAAAATGGTATAAAATGTAATACCCTATACAACTATATAAATTAATCTGAACACTTCGTTTGCTCATTGTAGCGCTGCTTTGTTGGACAATATTTGTATATCAAAATTCGTGAAGACATCTTGCCAAATACAAACTTTTCTATGCAAGAACAAAACTTTTCAGAACTTTGTATGTCAGCTATACATTGTGACGAAAAATACTCTGAAATCATTGCGTTTTTGGCTTTAAATTTGGTCACAATCGTGGCTCGATTCGATGGTGCATTATCATTGTGTAAAATGCATAAATGTACTTTCATAATTCCGGCCGTTTTCGACAGATGTTGCACGCAAACGCGTCAATATTACTAACTTATTTTTGACCGTCTGTCTTTCCGAAAAAAATGCATGAATAATTAAATCACGTACATCGAAAAAACAATKAGCATTACCTTGTTCTTATTGATTTCGTCACACTTAAAATCCTGCAGTCGCTAGTTGGCACGTCCGGATTTTTGTTCCGGGTCCACCAAGCGAGGTGTGGTTACCTTCGCTTTGATGTGYTCCTCAATGCAATTAACATACGCTGTATCCGAGGTTTTACACCAACTACGAATGGCAAAGTGTGCCTGGCCRTTTTTCACCTTCTCCCTATCCCAAATCAGGACTTCTTCCTTCAGATTGAATATGCCTTCGAGTCGGTCGAATATTTCATATCTCTCCTTGATTGGCTTCTTCCGGGGCCCTCTCTTGTTATCAGTGTTRGAACCCTCGGTCATCTGCAGTGCTTTGCTTCCCTTTCCACGTTCATGGTTCGAGTTTTCATGGGCAGTGGCATCCGTMCGCTGTAAAGCTAGTTTGGAAATAGCACTACAACCAACGCAACCTTCTCCTGTTGCAGTGAAGATGTGGCCACTGGCGACACAGCTCTTACGATCGTTGTGCCGGCCAGTGGTATCAGCCTCATATCGCGATCCACCTCGTTCCTTCCTTGTCGCCTTCCATTACGAGTTTTAGATTCGGGAGTCCCTACCCCCAGCGTTTTTTACCTCGACAATTACCTCATTAGCAATAGCCGTTGTATAGTATTACCCATTCATCTGTTTCTGAGAATGCAGTCCAACATAAGCGATACGCCAAACTTCGCCAGGAGCCGCCTGTCTGCAATGTAATGACTCTGACAGGAGCCAGCTTGAGTTCATGACATTGTAAGCAGTGATACCCACTGTCCAGTCGACACCCGCGGAAGATGCGGCTAAGAGGCATTTTTTCCAACTTTTCTTTTATTGAACATAATCTCTATATAGCACTTTTCCAAACTTTTYTACTTTTTGGACTATTAGACATTAATATAAAATATAATTTTTATTTTYGGAGTCGAATTTTATTCTTAACCTTAAAATACAATGTTTCTTAAATATAAAAAATAAACAGTTTAGGCCATGAGTTTAAAGGCTCCAGAACAAGATGGTATGTGGAAATTATAACTAATTCAATAAAAAAATATTTTCCAAAAGAAATTGGCGTTTGTAAGCTTTACCAGTCTTGTAACTTGACTTATTGTTTGGCCGAGCCTTTTCAAGAAGTTCTAAAGCTCTATAAGCATATATATAATATTTTAGTGAGCCTTCTACTGCAGTACAGTTTTGAAAATGCCATACTAGCTCAGAAGTCTCTATGAAAGCTTCAAAACTGTACTCACGATAACCTTGTTGCTTTACTACTTAGTCACGCTTGAGATTTATAAAACTAAAMGTTGTATAAACTCATCTTACAGTTTTTGTAGTCAATAACCAAATGTTCTCATASTAGTGTTTACGAAACTCAGAAATATTAAAGAGCTTTCAATGAGGTCAAATTTTTTCTCATCTCGCAATAATTGTTGTTGCTTTCTTATTCAGTTGTTATGGAGACGACTTGAAGGAAATTTTTGTGTAGTCAAATCAATGTTTACCAGCAGTGTTTCATACTAAACACTAAAGTTATTTATAACCTCGAGTTCAAGAAAAACTTTCGATGCAAACCAGATAACATAGTACCATATTGAGTTGGACAATTTTTTTACTGAACCAATATTACTCTTCGATGAGGAGTATTTGCAATCAAACAGACATTTAAAAATTAGCCTCAAAAAAAAGTCGCCGTGTGTAACATAATCGTATAAATGAGATCTGGAGTTTACCGTCCACAGTAATGATAACAAATAACAAAACAAAAAAAATGGTTTATACAAATTAGGCAAATCTTTGTTAACTTGCTTATTTATCGGTTCAATTTCTGTAGTAAATCTGGGTCTATTCAGACACATTTTGAAATTTTTATGTAAATAGGTTTCTGCGAATGAACATTTCCACGCCATGGCAACGAGCGATTTGACATATCCAACTGAAATAAAATAAAAATATGCTCTTTAAATACAAAAACAAAATAAAAATACTTTTTATCGAAGGTGAAGTTTAACTCGMCGGCATTTTAGCAACGTAAAGTGGCTTACTTTCATCCTCTAAGCTGAGACGATTAAATGGCGAATTTGAGCTGTGCTTTAAACCAAAGCGCTCACCTGAGTTTGGTATATCCGTAGAGAGGTGGAGATGTGTCTTTGTTGTTGGTTGATATTTACATGGCTTTGCTTAGCTGAATATACATATGTATGTATATTTGAATATATGTATTTGCCAGCACWTTGTGTTGTTTATTTGTTATTTATTGTCGTAAATTAGGCTCCGCATTGTTGACTTTGAATTGAACTTGACTTTGAGCGAATTTTTATTACTACGATTTGCTAAACGCTTTTTTACACCATTATTTGTTGAATACTTGCTTTACATATTTACAAGCACYGGCATGGACATGGCAGCATRCACACACATACATAAATATGCTTAAGTGTTTTTGTTACACATTATTTGTRTTTGTTTGGTTATTTTGTGGAAAGTTGCGAGATTTTTGTGATGTGGTTTATTTGTGCATATTTCAAACTTTAGGCAACGGCTAAAAATAGACAAAAAGAGGCTAGAAAAGATAAAAAAGAGTTGGTTGAAAATGAACGCCTGTATATTGTAGTTGTATATGTATGTACATATGTGGGAACTGCAAAATTTACTACGCAAATACATGTTGGAAGTCAAACATAAGTCTGATAAGATATTGTTTCAGCTACGAAACAACTATGAGCTTTTATGAATTTGGAAACCAATATGTGGTTTGWTAAATATAATCAACATAAGCTAAAAAATTTAGGCGAGTGGTATTACTGTCGGATAAAGCTGTTCGCATGACAGTCGGGTCTGAGGAACGGGAACGGACCCGGAATTTTACCCCGCCAAGGACTGTCAACTCAGTACCATGTCGGTAAATTACTTCAGGATTGTTTTTTGCCGCTACATGCATGCTTATCATCAATACCAAATGTTATTTCTAAGACTCAAGCTGCTGAGTAAGAGGAGGCACTAATTGGTCTAAGATCAATAAACTTATTATACATAGTATTTCTTTGAAATACTAGAATTAATAAGCAACAGTGCGAACAAGTTCTAGGATAACAATAATAACTAAAATATTAAAAAATAATAATAATCTCAAGCAGAGTTATACTATAATTATGCTTCGAGGAAAAAAGCTTACAAAGCAATTTGCAAAATAACTTGAGAAAAAATGCTGAAATTTATTGCGTATAAAGCTTACTATTTTGTGCAATTCTCAAATAAGATATTTAATAAAACACATCAGTAATAAGGCAMTTCAGAATCTGGTGCAAATGGTCTTGCATCTTTGCAATTGCAAATTAGCGAGCATATTTTTGCTTTTATACTTTTTGCTAACAAAATGTATTGGGATGCATCTGCTACGCCCTTGCACATAAGCAACACTAAAACGCCGTGTATAATTTGCAACACTGGTTTGCAAATTATCAGCTGYTGTCAAAAATKAAAAAYATTGTAAACAAAGAGAAGAAATGGAGCAATTTTTGTAAATTTTGTAAATTAAAAATCAAGWAATTTGAAATTTGTGCTATGTGATATGTGCCGCATAAAAACATTTCTTACCTTCAATGTCCATAATTTTTTCAGCAGCTTTATCACTTAAAGTGTCAGTTAATTTTTTCCTAAAACATTTTTTGGGCATATTTTTCAATTTGTGCGTAAATTTTGTGTACGAACAATGTTTTTCTTCAGCGATCAGCTGTGAATTAATGATCTTTGCAATGGTTGCACAGAAACCAAAAAAAAGACGGTCATTGTTGATGGTAAATATTTCCAATTGCATAATTTTGCAAACTCAGATGCACAAGATTCTGAATTGCCCTAATATGAATAGTAAGGCATTTTTAAGGAAAGCAAGGAATTTTTATTGTTAGTTGTTAAACTTTATTGGGGAAATAGAAGAATGATTGACTAGCATTTTATAAGCGATTTTCGGTTTTTTTTTTTTTCATTTAAAAAAAAAAATCGTAAAAACTCTATTTATAAAATATAAAATTGAAAAGATGGCAACTTTGTAAAAAATTGTTCTGCCAGATAGCTTACCTGTGATTATAAAAAAGTGTTTTTGCTCTCGCAAGCATAGAAATATTTATATTTATCTCAGAAAAATAAACATAAAAACCGAAATAAAAAAATTGGCAACTCTGTAAACTATGCTTTTAATAAAAGAAATTAACATAATAATTTAGTGTGCTTGTAAAAAATCGTAAAATTTCTAACTACAAATAAATAAAAAGATGGTAACTCTGTCGAATTTCATTAAATGAAAAAATATTAACATAATAATTTGGTATACTTGCCTGCATTTATGAATTGAAATTATTTTTTTAATGTTTTAAATGGGGTATTAAACACAGTCTTAGTCTTTTCGAACCACTGCCATACGTTGCAAAATAATCGCAAAACCAAAAATTATATTTCTTTCAAGAAAAATCTTCTCATGAAATTTAATAATAATTTGAAGTTGACTTATAACCAGCAAATAAGGTACAATAATAATAGGAAACACAAAAAGACTCCAATTTTTCTCAACTAAGAAACCAACAATCTGTTTAATACACTTTTTAAGTATTTTATATATGGAACCAATGTATTTGGTTTAATTATTATTATTATTTTTGCTTCAATATTACATATACATTTTCGCAAATATTTTCATTCCAATTTTATAGTAGTATCATATCATATCAAGTGCGGATCAACGAAGAAAAGTTAAAAGTTATACATTATTTTCATCATAAGTGACACTCCGCCAAAAAAAGACTTTAAGTTGCAAGTACAAAATTTTATAGACCTTTTTATAATATATCCTTTCTTGTCGATCCCCTAATAGGATAAATTTTAATTTTCACTATATAATAATTTGTTCAAATGCGTTAAACATTCAAAAAAAAATAAGAAAATACTTTTCTGTGCTATATATGTACATACATATCGCCACCTGAAAACTACTTATCCAAAAAATAGAAACTGAGTTTATTATTGCTTACGATTGGCTACATCATATTACATATGTAAATGTGTCATACAATTTTTAACCTATCCCTGTAAGATTACATATGTAAATGTGTCATACAATTTTTAACCTATCCCTGTAAGATATAACCAATACATAACCAATATATAACCATTTTATAACCAAAAGTTAAATTTTGTTTCAATATGAGTGGTTTCTATTAGACCGTTTTTCCTTCGCCTGTAAACTTATGAAAGTGATGTTACGTTATTTTGCATTTTAGGTGACGATATGTATTTATATAGAAAGACAAAAATCAAAAAAAAAAAAAAAGTCAATTTGCCACCTGTTAATATTAATATTAAGAGTTCAAACATATTCAGAATTTTTTTCGTTATATCGGGTGATAACATAATTTTACGGCACCGAAGAAAAAAAATATTTTTTTTAGTTTTTGGCTGGCCTTAATACATCTTATTTAGTATATACATACATACATATGTATGCATATATTGGGTGTCATAAAATATTCTGCATACATATAATATACCTAGAGTAACATTATAGCTTTACACACCCACATGAAAAAAACACCTATTTTCTATAAACATATTTACATACATAAATATAGTCTAGTATACTGATTGGAATTAATCATCACCATATTTATGTATATGTAAGCATTTTACTTAAGGGGAATTTCTTCTGCTCCTACTTTAGCTACTTCACCACTCAAATAACATTCCCGGGCTGTCAATTCAATCTGACAACAACGTTGACAACCAACTTTGCACGCTCCAAGTGATCCATTAGCGTAAATTGAAAGAAGATATTTCAATGTCAATGAAAGATGCAGTGCGATGGGCACACATACATAAATGTAAATACATATATGTATGTATATATATATCGGCATTTATACATGCATATGTGTGGGTTGTTGATATAGAGGGCATAAGAAAAATCTGTCACTGAGTCAGGCTGCCAATTGGACGCCTCCACTMTGGCTACTGGTGACTGCTGGCATATAAACTATATATACCTACATACGTACATACATATATGCAGTTACAATTGCCTGCATGTATATGTGTATAGTATGTTTGTATATATGACAGCATACGTTTCCTCAGCGTTACAAGCTGCTTGATTGTTATTGTTAGCGCTCGTGTTGTTGCTGTTGGTATTGCTGTTACTAGTGTCGTTGTTATCGCTGCAACGCTGCTTTATTGTATTAAATATCGTTGTTTATTTTCGTGTGGTGTATATTTGAAATACGGATATATACTTTTGCATACATACATACTTACRTGTTTGTAAGTGTGTACACGCCGCCTGTGTCCTTCGTTAAATGCAACACTGTTACAACAACAAAAAGAGGCACAGCCACACCATGACCATAGTCATCATCACAATTATGATCATCATCATCGGGTCTCGCACAGCACCCCACTAACGGCCCTTGCTATCAACGTGAAATTGGTTCAATAACACGACGGCTTTGACATTGAGACAGAAAAGTAAGACACACACACTTGCATGCATATTCAATGCATTTGTATACTTTTACACGCTGCGTTACTTCGCCATAWGTATGTATATGGTAGCTATTACACCCGTCTGCTACCTCTTAATGCAGTTTCCTCCTCCTCTTAACCCAGTTTCGTTGCTCGCCGGCATACTTGTATTCATGCTCGGCCCTAAGTACACGACGTTAGTATTTAATTTCCGTTATTGTTATTGTTGTAAAGCAAATATCAGCATTTTATTTCGCCATTTGCGTGTTGCTGGCTGCAACAATTGCAGTTCATCTTTGCCGCCGATAAATCTTCTTTTGCCGGACCAGYGATCCCGAAAGCCCTGCTGCCGCGSCGTTCTGCTGGCGAATTAAAAGAAAAACACGCATTTTAGTTGTTGTTGTACTTAGTTATATAGTAGTTGTAGTTCGTCGGCAGTGCATTGTCTGCGTTTCGCTCTCGGTGCAAAAATTTCCAAACGCATCTGTTGGTCGTCTGTAAAGTTTACAACAATAATAAATATAAAAAAGTGTAGCTATAAAAGTGCTGTTAAGCCAAGAATATGGTGTAACGAAATGGCTTTTCTGTGGAAGTGCAGAGCGACCACACCAAAGCTACATACATACATATGTGCGTGTGGAGCTGTGGTGGCGGGACTACGGATTTTACGGGCATATTGAAGTATATTTGTATATTATAGAAGTATTAAGTCATAAATGATTAGCAAAGAATTTTAGCAATAAATTTTAGCACTTTCTTTAATAATTTTATATAAATTTTATATATTTATTTTTTTATTGCTATTGTTGTGGAAACCCGCGTATAAGCTTATGCGGGACTTCGGACAAACTATGATCATATAAAGTGAAATAAAATTTCCATAAGCGATTCAAAAAATATAAAAGCTGTAAACGGTTTATTGAAGGCCAAATGGTGTGCAGATTAAAGTATTAAGCGCCCTATCAATAAGCCTTGGATTTACTTGCACCCTCAGTAAGTAAAATATAGATAACCCTATAATGCGTGTTTCGAACATAACCGATCTTTGTGTATACAGATTGAGTTTCTTCTTCATTGGTGTAGACACCGCTTACTTYAGTCGYTCTTCTTTTTYGCTATTTRSCGATAATTGGCGATTCCAAGTGTAGCTAGGTCCTTCTCCACCTCGTCTTTCCAACAGAGTGGTAGTCGTCCTCTTCCTCTGCTTCCCCCGGCGGGTATTGTGTCGGATACTATCGGAACTGGTGTGTTTTCGTTCATTCGGACGACATGACCTAGTGAAAGTAGACGCTGTCTCTTGATTCGCAGAACGACATCAATGTCATTGTATATCTCATTGCTCTATCGAATGCGATATTCGCCGTAGCGAACCTTAAATCCTCCACAAAAGCTTACCTTCGGAAACCCGTAATGCCTACACATCAGCTGTTGTCATCGTCCATGCCTCTGCACCATGAAGCAGGATGGGGATGATGAGTGACTTGTAGCGGTTGGTCTTTGTTCGTCGAGGAAGGACTTTACTTCTCAATTGCCTACTCAATCCGAAGTAGAACTTGTTGACAAGAGATAGACGAAATTATCTACGACTTCTAAGTTAGGAATGTCAACAACGATGTCAGTGGCGAGTCCGACGACTGTGTGTTTGATATTTCGTCTTGCTTTCGTTCACTGCCAGAACCATTTGCTTCGCTTCCTTATCCAGTCTGGAGAAAGCAGAACTAACGCAATGATTGTTTAGACCAATGATATCAATATCATGGGCGTACGCCAGCAGCATTAGACTTTTATAGAAGATTGCAGGGAACGCGGTCTCTTTGTCGGAAACCTTGCTTAGTATCGAACGGTTCGAAGAGGTCTTTCCCTATCCTGATCGATTTTTCTTTCAAGGGTCTTTTCCATGATTTGGCGCCTAATAAAAATCTGGTCGGTTGTAGGGTTTCCAGGTCTACAGCGACAC
This sequence comes from Bactrocera latifrons, assembly GCF_001853355.1. NCBI lineage: Eukaryota > Metazoa > Arthropoda > Insecta > Diptera > Tephritidae > Bactrocera > Bactrocera latifrons. The sequence continues at coordinate 608,739 of NW_017535274.1, forward strand.
TGCTAAAATCTGATCACTTTGTTGACGGTGAGATTGAATCTTTCACACAATACGCTTGATAGAACCTTATATTCGATGTTGAGGTAGCCTTCCCACGGTAGTTGGCGCAGACTGTGGGGTCTCCCTCTTTGTGGATTAAGCAGAGCACACTTAAATTCCAATGTTGTTGTTGTTGTTGTATCGGTAGAAATAGTAAAAATCCGTGTTCGTTCCGGTTAAGTAAACTTCAAAGAAGTTGATGCATACTCCTTATCAGTTCTTCGCCGCCGTATAGCTAGGCTGGCAATTTATCGGCCCCCACCGCTTTGTTGTTCTTCAGATCGCCATCAATTGACGAATCGGTGTCACCATCTCCTTGCATTATGCTTTCCCTGCTATTCAGCAGGCTGAAGAAGTGTTCCCTCCATAACTTCAGTATGCTCTGGGTATTATTAACTAGATGACCTCCGATGGTTCTAAAAGATATGCTCCGGCCTTGATATATACATACATACTTTATATACAATATCAGAGTGACGAACTGGGTCGAGTTTGACATGTTYTCCTGTTTGTATGTTTATATGCCAACCAGTCTCTCAGTTTTCGAKATATCGATGGGAAATTGTGTGCACGTTCTTTTCTCCCCAAGTTAGTAGCTTACTTTTTGGAACCGCCGAAATCGGGCTACTTATAAGATACAGCTGCCTTCTAAACTGGTCGATCAAAATCAAATTCTTATATGAAAAACTTTTTTATTTGCAAAAAATATCATCACGAAATTCAGTGTAGATCATAGATCCAAAGTAACAGTACAATATCCGAACAAATTATTCAGATCAGACCACTATAACATATAGCCGCTATACAAATTAACCGATCAAAACCGAATTCTACCAACGTATACTCCTTATGTATCGCATGCCAAGTCAAATTTTCATAATAACCTTCATTTACGGACGGCAGATCCACACCATAGCATACCTCTCTGCATATATAGTTTTTAATATAATATATACGAAATATTTTTATTGCGAAAATAATTCTTCAAATTACCCTTCAGTGGTCACATCACATGCTGCTGCGCGACTCAACGCAAATGATTATGACAAACCATATTATTTACAACAAAACGAAATATATAAATGTGTCTGTGCATGCATGTAAACATGTCTCGAGTATTGCCATGATGCCACACTACACTTTGGCAGAGTAAAGGAAAGTAATCAACACACCATTCTAGCCAATCTAGAATTCCGTRGAAGAACTCGTAAATTGGCTTAGTAATACCATTATTACAGGTTTTACCAAGAATTATTCTAGAAATTTCCCATTGCCGGGGCAATAAAAGGTGAAAGAATAAAAATCGTGCWGCAAGCATATAAACTTGAATAGATAGAATCACAGGGGCGATAGAAAGTGAATGTTGCATGCACCTTGAAAGCGGTTGGTGGTGCCATCGTCATCACCGTCAACGCTGCTGTTGCTGATCTTGCTTGKTKGTGGTGTTGTTGTTGTTGATATTTCTGCTGTTAGTGTTGTTGTTGTGGTGTTTTTTTTTTATCATTTCTGTTGATGCTGTTGTTGGCAATAGTGGCAACAAAATGCGGCTAAATGCAGCTGCAACAGCCAATACTTGCTAGCCAAGCCTCACTATGCCACACCATGCCACGCCATGCCGCCTGCACGCTCAACTCAACGCCATGCAAAGCTCATGTAACACAAGCTGGAATGTGTTGAGCAGGCACTGACTTGCTGTATGCTTGTACAACACCAACAACAAGCACAGCAAATAAAGTAATAGCAACAAACAATTGATGCTGACTGTGCAACACGATGCGATGTGCTGTGCGGCAGCGCACAGTCATTTCAACTTGAACTTGAAAGGCAAAATTTATGTCTCTAGAAAATTGCTCATTGMTCCATTGCGAAAGGAGAGGCAGGCAGCTCGCCGCGGCACGGCACGGCACAGCACCATCATTATTACTATCATCATCATCAGCCAGATACAATTGCCGCACAGTTGTTGCAGTCTTGCGTTTTTCTACACATATTGTTGTTGCTGTTGTTCTCTGTTTTGTGTTTCTGTGTTTTTTTTTTTTTTGTAGTTTTTACTTTTTATTTAATGGATGCTGTAAGAAGAATGCAAAGCATTCACAAACTGGATAAACCAGTTTGCAGTGCATTGGTACCATCACAGCAACAACAACAACAACAGCAGCAGCAAGGAATCTTTGTATGTATGTATTTTCACCTACAACCTCATGAACACGTATGGTATATGCATATATGTGTGTGTGTGTGGATTGCGCTAAAGCAAACATGTTTGGCGTTTTGCAATGCGTTGGTGCAAGCCGCGAGCCGTTGCCATTGCAGATGCTGCACAGAATAGCTGGTCTACGCGTTGTTGTAAGCAGGCGCATCGCTAAGCGAGGCAAAGTGCCTATTTGCCAAGCGCGTAAGCTGTCTCTTATACACATCTAGATGTGTATAAGAGACAGCTGTTTCACCAGGATTGGGTAGTCGAAATAGTCTTTTCTTATTTCTAATCAAATTTTAATTTCTTTTTAATTATAATAATAAATAAATAAACGATGATGAACCATTTGGGTCGACCACTTTTTGCCATTTTTCCGCTAGAAACATATTTCCAGTGTAAAATTTTTATCAGTGTGAATCGATATTTCCAGAACGGAACCTAGCGAACCATTGTTGTGCTTCACGAATTGATACAGCATCGTCTATACAAGCTTCACAAATTTCATTGGTAGCTTGCGTGGCATTCTTCCTTTTTTTATTCAAAATTTTCAAAATATAGAATTTCTTTTTTGTTAAATAAAGCTTAAAATCTCACCTTTCTACCGCTATATAGTATGACACAATGTGATTGGTAACACTGGAGATATATGATTACGACGACATCTATTGAAAACATACGCAAATACTTTTTCGACTACCYAATATAACTTGATTTTGATAGACCAGTTTGTATGGCAGCTATACGCTATAGTAGCCCGATTTTGACAATACAGAGGTTGCAGCATTGTGTTGGACAATAAGCAATGCCAAATTTCGTGAAGAGAAAGTGTTGATTCCATAAAAGGTGACGTTAGCTTAATCTGGTAGGCCAATGAGCCACGCATTGATCAGTTTTGGTCCTTTGCGATACCAGATGAGTTTCAGTTACTACTTCCATAAGGAGTAGTCAACGCTTGACGCGAATTTTAGCAAACTCTGCGGCCTCACTATAGATACCTACTCCAGGGGAACATACCGGGGGTACCCCAGATGCTTACAGCGTAGTCTTGCCAATGCGGGACAAATGCACAAGAGATGCTCCATTGTTTTCCTTATGCCTTGCTCTACACATTTCTGATCTATACGGTGTTCTCGATCTGTCAGACCTATTCTGCGACCGTGTGTMGCCATTGATTTTCTTAACCATGTTCAGATCGTCGTATAGATCCCATGTAATATCCCAATGTTGACCACGTTTCGGGTGTTAATCGTACACCAATATTGGCAATCGCTCCACTATTTCATTGTCTCCATGMTTTTGTGGCCAGRCACCCAGTAGAAGTGAAGTTGCTTGTTTCTATCAGCACTTACCACTACTGCCATCCATTTTCGAGCCATATTTTTCTATATATACTCTGAACCTTCCAACCACCATTACCCACAGAGCTATGCCCGAAGATTCAATATACAAATTCTCCTTTAGCCAGTGGTCGTTCCGCCGATTTTGCTGCATAGTTGTCAGCGAAGAGGTCTTTAAGTATTAGGTTTACTACCAGTTCAAGAGCCGTCGTTGGAATTGTCCTTCAAACTCCTGTTAGGCACAGCGCAGCGAGTCTCAGAACTTYTTCCATTGGCTTCCGGTAGGYAGATTTCCATACGCCTGTCCACCATTCTACTCCACCGGGCAGAATTGGTCTTACAATAGCTGTGTAGCACCAGTGCRTGMGAGAGGGAGAGAGCCCCTCGTTTGAGCCGARCWTCTGTYTACACGCATATAAAGCATTGCTGGCTTTTCTCACTCTTTCTTTCACGTTGTGYTTCCACAGCAGTTTGCTGTCCAAGACTAGCCCAAGCTGCTTGGTGCGGACCTTGAGTAAGATTAGTGTCCCATTTATCGTCACTAGATMACCTCTGGGGGTTCTACAAGAGTACATATGGTCCGGTCTTGAAACCGCATCTTTGTCGGAGTTTTGTGCTTTTTGTGAACCAAAGCAGATCCGTTTTTTTCGAGTTCAGCCCCCGGACCCGCTTGCGATGCCCAATTCTGGACGGTATTGAGAGTGGAGGTCATAATATTACTATTAGTCTGTAGACACCAAGGAACTTGAAACTTCCATAAAAKGACTTGGTTTTAATCGATGGAACCAATCGACAATTTCGTGAAAATAATTAGAGAAATAAAAAAGTTTTCCATACAACAACTTTATTTTCAACGGTCAAATYGAATGGCAGCTATATGAAACAGTGGTCCGATATCGGCAGTTCCGACAAATAAGCAGCTTCTTGAAGAGAAAATGGACAACTGAGGGACTGGTTCGTATATATACAGACAGACGGACAGACAGACAGACGGACATGGCTAAATCGAATCAGCTCAACATACTGATCATTTATATATATACTTTATAGGGTCTCCGACGCTTCCTTCTGGGTGTTACAAACTTCGTGACAAAATTAATATACCCGGTTCAGGGTATAAACACAGCATGTATATATGTRCAATGTATAAGTACATATGTTTGTATGTGTGCCCTAAAATTTTTTACAATTTGTGAATGCAACTGCAGTKTTACTCAAAGATTTATCAACATTCACTATGATTCAATACAATAATGAAATTAACAACAATAATAACAACAACAACAAKAAACAATAGCGTCGCATTAAATGCATTTTAGCGTTTGTTTTGATTTTTTAGCATGCTTCGCTGAGTTTGAAAGTGAATGTTCGTTGTGCATGAAGTCACAAACTGCAGTCATTATAGACATCCGATGCGCTGTAGAATGTGTTGGTCCAAGGTTTAGCTACGAGTGGTAATTGTAATAATAACGAACACCGTGCCATAAACAATTTCTTGCATGAATTTTTGTTTGGACTAAGCAACATGCTTACATTTAATTGCATACTAAATTCTTCAATAAAATTGTTACTAGATCGAAGTATTAAATGTCTATTGAAGAGATAATTCTAAACTATATACCTATGTGGGAATACTGTGCGAAAGATAAGGCGTTACTATATTTATTTTCATATTACTTTTTATGATAGGTGGCAACCGTATATCAAAATTTTTCTAAATTGAGTTCTCCAGTCCTCGAAACACTTTYCATAAGCACTTTTTGGGATAGTCTTCAGCTYCKTCAGCGAATTWYGWTTTATCTCTTCGTTCGACTGAAAACRGGTTCCACGAAGCGRCAATTTCAGTTTGRGGAACAAGAAAAAAACACACTGARCCRAACCTGGTGAACATGGCGGTTGATCTATGGTTCCTKCAAGTTTTTTGGGGTATAAATTGTTTTATGGTAACCATATTTAAATGTAGCTACTGCTATGAGCAGAAAATAGCCAGACTTTGTACATAATTTTTAGTTTATTCTTGAAAATCTATGTCGTATTCCACAGCAATAATGTCTTCAATTATCTCAAAATGGTTACCCCGTAGCGGTCGTTTGAGTTTGTTGAGTAGCCAAAAGTCATACGGACCTAAATCAGGGGAAAAYGGTGGTCGGGCACTATATTTGTGGAAAATTTGGTGAAAATCTCACTAAAAATCATTATCGTGGTGCAAAAACCAGGGGTTGTCACATAATTCCGACCTCTTTTTAAGAATAGCTTCACGCAAGCAGCAAATAACACTCAAGTAATATTCTATTCGAAAAGAATTCGGCGGGCACCACACCTCGATAATCGAAGAAACATTACCTTGATTTTTTACCTGCTTTCACGTGGGTTTTTCGGCTTCGGCCCCCCGTTGCCATGATACTCGGCCAATTGATCGTCTGTTTCCGGGTAGTAAGCATAGATCCAAGACTCATCGCCAGTAATAATACGTGTCATGATAATTCGTTTTTATAAATGAGTCGGGTCACTTGGCACGAATCTAGCTTTCACACGCTCAATACCTAAGATGTTGAGACCCTCTGCTACTCSTCTGATGCCAACACGATGATTTTCAAGTACTGYTTCTTTAACTTTTTTCCGAATGTTATCGTCAATTATGTATTTCCCCGGGAAAAAACAGACTTTTTTAACAAAGTTTTTCTCAAATAAAAATTAAATATTTTATTAGAATTTTATATTGTTACAAACATTCGCTATTAACAATGAAATTTTGAAATTTATGGAAAAATTATTTTAAACGCGGTCTTTGCTACGCCATTTCCGGTGACCCCTCGGAAAAAAGATGAGCCCCGTTGGCAGCATAACTACTTACAGGATCAATCTAAAAGTGAAAAAGTAAGAATTTCAACTTAACTTATAACTTAGACCAAGAAAAGAAAAAACTAAAAATTTAGTTTTTGGGAGACATTTTTACAAAAAAAAATTAAAATTTCGCGACATTTTTTTTTTTCAAATAGTTGTAATCGAATCCTTTGTCCCAGTTTTTAAGAATTGTATCTCAAAGACTTTTGTARAATTTAATGAACACCGGTTGAGTAGTTCTCTAGAAATCTTGCCAACCGACTTCAAAAGTTTCGAGAAAAACGCGTTTAAAGACGATGCTCTTAGCCTAGCTAGCCTGGAGCGCACCAGTTCTCAATACTGTATCTATCACTCGGATCAATTTGGARATAAAAATTGTCTGGGAAATTTTTTGCATCGTTACAAATATATAGCCACCAAACACAAAGTAATTGACTTATGAAGATCAAAATTTAAAAATTTTAAAAAAGGTTCGGGTCAAATATGATCCCATGACATTTTCGAAGCACAATTTCATTTTATGCCTATTGTGCCCTGAAATCCATCAACTTCACATCAAAACTTATATTCGTTAGTATCAGCATAGTGTTCTAGTTTTGATGCTATAGACTTAACATTATGTCCACAGAATATTGTCGGATATTTTTTGCAATGCAAAAGTGGTAATTTGTATATGTCTTTCCCTTTGGTAATCACTTTCGATAATTTATTCARGAATTATAGCGTATTAATGAAAACGGAATAGCTGCAAAGATATATATTTGAGACATATAGTAAGTACTTCTATACAAACTTCAAAATACTCACGATTATGCTGTAAAGCCTTTAATGCTTTTAATTACCACACTCATTGCTGTCATTGTTATTGTGCTTGTATTTCTTTCATTTACAGATGTTCACGACCTCCCACATTGTTGGAGGTCACATGAAAAACTCGCAACTTAAAAAGTAAAATCAAACGTCAAGCATTCACCAAAATACATGGCATGTTGCTACATTTTGCCTCATGACACCTACACACACTCATATAMATATGTTTATATACATACATACAAGTACTACAAATGCAAAACGAAAACTGCAACAACGCTRCAGCCACGTTTGATGTTATTGTTGCTGACGTATTGTTGCACATATCCACCGTAACTGGGGTGCATTGCAGCAATTGTTGCYGCCGCTTGTTTTGCTATAAAATAGAAAGTGAAGCGTGCCGCCAAGGGGCGGCTGACTGACAGGGGGTAGGAAGCGAGAGAAGTTTAGTCGAATAAAAGGCAATAAATTTGTCGGCAAAACGCTGCGGCTGTCAATGGATAGCCGTGTACAAGCGTTTTTTTTCGCAAAATGAAAGACGAAAAGCAAAAACAAAAACAATAAACAAATAGGAGCGTACAATCGCGAAATCAATAGTAAAACAACCATTCATTCATTCATTCATTCCCTGTCTATTATGTGCAACAGCA
>NW_017535274.1:617179-638869 GCF_001853355.1 Bactrocera latifrons
CTAAGCAAATGAAGCGTGACGCATTGCGCCAGTGCCGCCGTTATTGTTGCCGCTCCGGTTCCATGTAATCTTTGAAAAGTTTCCTCCGCAAAGTACATCCTCAGTCGGCTGAAATGAATGCATATTCCTTCATATCACAAGCGTGATAATATCTCATTTATTCTATGTTCGAACCGAYAACGAAAACATGTTTTCGTGGGAACATGTTTTTTTGGGAAAAACAGGCTTTCGCACGAAAACTTGTGTYTTCGTCCATGTAAAATCTGTCAAACGAAAACACAGTTTTCGCTGAAAACTACTTSAAAACTTGCATTCCACTCGTTATACTTGATATTTGYTTACATTCCACATACAAWTACAGCTGTCGCTTGATATTCTCATATTAGGAGGATTCTCTTAGTCTTGCAAAACCTTGCAACGTACARAAATTGCAGAATTTTTCCTTTGGTGCAACGGCACAACAAAAAACACACGCAGAAAATTAATTGCAATGGCTGCACAATATGTTAGACCAAAACCCATGTTTCTTTTCGTGCCGTCATAACTATATCACTASATTCTGCAATGGGTGCTCTCTTGGCCTTGCATAATTTCGGTATAGGATTTTCGTATTTTGTGTCATCGTGCAATCTTGCAAGAGCAAGAGAATGCCGCTTTTGATAAATGTCAGTGAAAACTCATCGAAAACACACATTGTCGGTAAGAACGACTCAGATTCCACAACATACAAATGTGTTTTCAAAATGTTTTCAATGTCGGTCTGAACATAGTATTACAAATGTATATTTAAAATTGACACAAACATATAAATAAATACAAAATTTTTCAATGAATACTCTCATTTTTCCATACCCACGTTTTGGTACAAAAAATTGACCGAACCCGAAACCGAAGTACCCGACTTTTGTAAGCGGAATATTAACACGTTCCCACGATATTCGAGGCTATATAAGCGGAACGAACTTCAGCTCTTCAACCCCAACAAAATCACCGAAGATACTATRGCATGATCGAAAGATGGGAAAGTAGAAAAATCTTTGAAATCCTTAAAAAAATTGGAGATTCCAAATGCAGAATGCAGCGAATGAAATTTTTCATTTTCCGTCTGCTAAAGTAACTCCTAYTACTAGATTCTAATATACATGTCTATTGATCTCTTCTAGGTTATACTTTATTCTTGCCAATTTTATGCTCTCCATGTGAAGTCTCTAATTTAAGTGAAAAGTCGTTCTGTGATAAAAAAAATATTGGCTTTAAGTTAGTTTTTAAGTAGTGAATTTTTTGCGAATAGTCCTTTTCATGTTATTCTTTCGAGTTTCGTAACAATTATATAATAAAACGGTACAAGGTTTAAGATACGGTTTGTTGTCCTTGTATTTTACAGTATTATTTTGTAGCCTACCACAAATTTCACGTCCAAAATAAACTTTCACCTGCACACCTTTTAATGCATTTTCTTAATTAATTTGTGTTTTTATTTCACCAAAATATTTGAATTGCCTTGTAAATGGCCTTAGGCTCATGCCAACAGTAATTTTCTATTTTTAAAATTTGTTGACCCAGTTTTCCCCACACTCAGACAGCTCATCTATTTTATGCTCGTCCGGTGAAGGCGTTTACATAAATATTGCAGTGTTGCAAGCAAGTGCAGGACGTTTAAAAATAAATGCTCCATATTTCTTCGTCATTTTTTGGAGTAGATATAAAAGAGTTATATAATTAGATATACTTGTATTTAATTCAAAAAGTGACTTGTGGGGTAAGCCCAGAGAATCATAAAAACTTTTAACACCATAACCTTTGCTCTCATATAAAAACATATTAACCCTTGTCTCAGCTAGTTATGGTAGAGGGTGATCCATTTCGAGGTTTCCTACTTTTCTTAAGGAAAAACATAGAAACTTCGAATTGAATGGCGACTGTTTATTATCATTCGAAGGAACATTCATTGGCATTTATTTTTTAAATAGTATTATAATTATGATTTATCCATATTCAAAAAACTACGTCTACTTGGCCCACCTGCTATATTTTATTTCTTCTGAGMTCTTCTTAGAACACTTTTCCTTTCAAAAATGATTTTATGTTCAGAATGGTTTACTATTATATTTTGTTCTCTTCATCTATATTAGAATGGCATAAATATTTAGAAATTGTATACGAAAACTTATCTTACATAAGTACTCAACTTATATTATACAATACCAATTGAAACTAATCAGTATTTTCTTTTATTATATTTCAGTTAAATGAATAACAATTGTGCCACATAACTACAACAATGATAACAATAAAACGCCAATAGTGATGAAGTGCTTTTTATGCAAATAAGGTAATTACCAACACTCAATAAACATATATAGAACATATATAAATAGAATATGATTTTATAAACTAGATCTATGTAAATACGAGGACAGTTTGTTGGCTTTCGGAATATTTTCAAGCGTTCATATTTCATAGTGGTTGTTAGACGGATTCAAAACCTAATTCCTCACAGCAAAAAATTCTAAATTATTGTGAATTATGAACAAAAGAAGACAGAATGTCAAGCTCCTCATACGCACGGCTTTCGGCCTCTCACTTTTTGTTTTTTTTTTTTTTTGTCGTTTTTCTCGTCAACTCTCGGTATCTATCCCATCCCGCTCGTGTTGTGGTCGATTGTAACGTTGTGAGGTAGGCAGTCTGTTTTCTCTCCGCTGCCCCACGGCACTCCTCATTGTACCAGCTGTTCTTTTGCATTTTCTGAAAAGCAATGGTTTCGTTTGCAGGTGTACATAAGGAGCTTCAAATGCAATCCATAGTTCCCTTATTCCAAGTGGCTGATGAGTGCTCTCAKAGAGCAGGAGTGCAGTGATTACAGCTTTTCGACGTCGAACCTTCGTTGTGTTTGGTCCGAATAAATTTTAAGACCTCTGAGTGTAAGCACGTCTAAAACMCTGGAGACATGTTTTCCGTCTATCACAACATGATCGATCTGGTTGGTGGCTTTTCGAGTTGGTGACAGCTAGATGATTTATTCTGTTCTGAAATTTAGTATTATTTGGGGAAGCTTCCTCATGGAGGATGAATAGTGTTAAAATCGCCAAGCATGACTTTAACATAGTGGCGGGGGCAGCTCTCATAGGTGCGTTCTAAGCGCCCATAGAAGACATCTTTGGCCATATCATCCTTATTTTGCGTCGTGGCGTAGGCCCAAATCAGGGATATGTTGAAGAACTTCTCATTGATGCGGATTGTGGCTAGACGTTCATCCGCCGGTGTGAATGCCAATACTCGGTGACGGAGTCTCYCTACCACCACGAATCCCWCACGCAATTTGCGCTCCTATACAAGTATGTGACCACYGTAGTAAATGYCAYATGGACCTACTCGCCTCAGTCCTTGTCACGTCCATCACATTTCTTGTTAGYCTTTAYTCCTTCCTAATTRTGRTTGTCAYCAAAAGGRTCTCTCATCCGAGGMTGTTTCCRTCTTTTAACTGGTAGAGTTTTTAYGTAGTRGATTCCAAACCCAGCGCACAACYCGGAGGAGGGATGGTTCGCCTTCTCACTTTAGCTCGCCTTCAAACTGATGTTTTTTGGCTACCCAGAGGATACATGGTCTAAGACCGGAAGTCGTGAGCCGTTGGAACTAGTCCTTCAGAGTTTTTGAGATCTCAATTTGAATTCATAAAAGCGTCTTTACAACCCAAAATTCTACTCATTTGTCGAAAACGCCGATATCGAACCACCCTAGCATATCAAAAGCATTTGTATGGAAGACTTTTTCATTTGAAAAGATATCTTCACAAAATTTAGCAAATATTTTTAATGAAGAAAGTGCCCAAAAATCTCGAACGTGTTGCGCACATCGGATAACTCTAGCATATATCTCTCATATAAACTGATCGCTCAAAAAAAGTCTTTGTATTGATTTTTTTTTCTTTTGATAAAATATCGTCACAAAAATTTGTTATAGCTCATTGTTCAAGGCAACGCTACAATCTCTGATTTAGTTATTTTTCACCTCTGAAGCGTATTATAGTTTTACTGCAGCYGAAGTCAACGAAATAAAGGATTTTTAGTAGTTTCTGGATTTTTGTTTTACACTAAAAGATTGTCAGTTTTCAGAAAGTAGCATTTAAAGTTTTTCGAGGAAAAATCATAATATAATAGTAGTGACTTATCAGGACCTCACATAAACATTTATATGCCAAGATTGTTGCCTTTTTAACAAAGGCACATGCCACACAAGTTACTTATTCTAGCTGTCTATCATTCATTAACTCACCTACACATACATACATACACATGTGTGAGCATCTATGCATTAATTTATTCTATTCCATCATTTATTCTAATTTCAATTTTCATCACTTTTCATTCTCAATTCCATTTTCAATTTCATTAGCTCTGTTTGCACACATCTGTACACATAGCACACACAGATGTATTTCACTCAATCACTCACTCACTTGCTCAATTGTCGGCTGTCATTCTCACATTCATTATAATCAATTCAGCCGTCCATCACTTGAGATGAATTGTGAGCCAACCTGCCACGTTTCAATTTATTTTTATGCCACAGCATACAAACAACARCAATTGACATAATACTCTACTCCTCAGCTAGACGAACTGCAGCAACACACCAACGCAAAATGTTGCAAATGTGACAAATGTTGAAAATGTTGCAAGTGCGTCACTAGTGCCACTGCCATTGGCACACACGCACCGCACAGTGCAACAATTGAAAGTGTAGGCAAGCTCTATGTACATACATGCATGTATACATATGAATGTATATGTGTATGTGAGTGCAGCGCAATACAAATTATTCTACTAAACTAGATTTTCCGCACTGGAACCGTATGCAATTGTCAGCGATTTGCCACCAATTGTTAACGATGTGTCAAATGAAAAATTGCCTTACACGACTATGAATTACGCATACATACACATGTCGTCGTTTGTTTGTGTGTGTCTATAAATTGTAGGCACTCATGTAGGAGTATCAAGTGGCATGTCTGTAGTCATGTTTGTGGCAAGTAKTAATATTTGTATTGCAACTGACACACAGCTCTAGTTCCTGTTAGTTTACATATGTACATAATTGCTACGGCTATATCTAATAKGTTTCAAGTACTTGTAAAGCAGTTGTGTAATCTGCTTTGCGGTTTTAGTTAGTGGCTTAGGTAAAACAGAGTTTAGTTACTTAATGTGTTCTCTTTTGCGTCGCTGCATTCTATTTGCATTATATAATACGAGTATAATGTATTTTGTTTTTGTTACTTACAAAGCTCAAAGACACATCAAAAGATTCACTACAATAAATGTTATAACACATGTGATCAAATTTGGCCCGGACTGCATGAACTATATTGTAMACATTTTGTTTTTTTTCGGTTTCGACACATTTTTTAAGCGGTATTCACTAGATTTTTKAACAGTTTCGACGCTATATAACTCGCTCATAAACCTACATCTCGTCAACAGGAATGTTGCCTTTGAGGAATATAGGTTTCTCAGCTACGTTGTGAAGCACCTATTTGCAACCACTACTCGAAGGCGTCACTGCAAAAGATGCAGATTTTTTGCTACTCGTACAAGCGACAACCTTCATACCCAAAACATTAACCAAAATGTGTTTAGTCTATCCGTAAAAGATGTTRAGATTTTKCTGATGCCAACACGACAGTTTTCAAGTACTGTGTCCTTAACCTTTTCRATGTTATCGTCATTAAGAGAGGATGATAGAAAACTCGCATGAGGCAAGTTATCGATAACTTCTCGACCTTCACTGTATGCTCTGCGCAACTTAAATAATTGTGTTCGTGACTCCCCAAAATACTTTTGCAACATTTTCATGAACTCAGTAACCAGGATTCCATTGGAAGCACAAAAGTTCAAATTCTGTGTTCATTTTTTTCATGGTAATAATTCTTGTGATACACACCAATTGACATATGTAGATCAAACATCAAAGGAACATAAAAAATTTTGATCCAACCTATGGAAAATTGTATTCCGATTCAGTTAGCGCGCTAACTGGGCACTCAAAGCTAGTCAAAGAATGTCTGTCCTCACTAGAAATCACATCACTAGGAGCTATATCGTCATCAGACTGGATTGGGTGTCCGGTCATAGCCGAATCGTCGGTAACTGCAAAGATGATGTGCCAGCCAGAGAGGATACTCTTACTCCGCTGACATCGGAAATGGAACTGGTAGAATCTCCATTGGCATCTTGCGTTCTAGCACTGTATCAATGAATCTCGCGTGCGAACTTTGCCTTAGCAAAATTCATCTTTCCGCATCCTATCGGTTTTGAMTGGACATTGTCCCATAGGCATGTGGTAAGGCTTGTGGAACGCAAGTTGGAAAAGTWGTTTGAGGGAGTGCAAGATGAAGGCATCCAGACACTTTTTTCCCATTGTTAGACTGAGGTTTAAACATCTYGGCAGTCTAGCTACATACATATATATAAACTGACTTCAGCCGTTTTAACAAATGTATGATAGGCTCACAGCATTTTGTCGCTTTACCGCTTTAAGAGAGTCTTATGATAAGTTCTTCTTCTTCTTATACCTCCCCTAGCGAGTACTGCGTCAAATACTTTCAGAACTGGAGYTTTACATCCATTCGGACGACATGACGTTCCAAGATAGACGAAGTTATCTACGAATTCGAATCCCTAAGTCACTACCAGACCCTTTTGCTTCGCTTTCTTATCCAGTCTGGAGGAAGCAGWACTAACGGCGCGGAGTCGTCTTGTCTGAAACCTCTTTTGGTATCGAACGGCTCAGAGAGGTCCTTCCCGATCCTGACGGAGCTTTTGGTATGGTAGTGTGTGTCGATCCTGTCTTCACGGCTCTTTTCCAAGATTTGACGCATTCGCAATATATGGTGAGTTGTTGATTTTTCAAATTGAATTGGGCAAAGCACACTTAAGTTCCTATCGTTGGGCTTGCATGAAAAAAAAGAGTATCTAATCTGATTCTATTTTCATCATTGCATTGGTAATGTTTTTAGGCGGATYCCAAACCCATCGCACAACCCTGGTGTGGGAATCTATAAATAAAATATTTTAATCGCCAGGCATCATGGCATTACTTCGAACAACTGTATTTACTTACATATACTTGTGTTCTAAGAAAATTACATAATCAGCAAAACTTAGTATTAGACAAGTAAGTAGGTATATGAACAAATCATACATACATACATACATACATCAGAAAATATATAGGGTGTGCACAACTACGGCCGACTTGCAATAAAAACGAAAAAATATAAAAACATCAGAATGCGAGAACATCACTGAACATGCACAACAACAACGAACGAAGATGGCAATCTTTTCAGCAAATCCGCCAGAGATGTGTATGCTGAGTAGACAGCAGCAACAACACCAATATTAACACAAATGTGCAATAAAAACTCGTTCAAAAAATGCGAAGACTCGTAATAAAGTTGCGACATGTTGAACAGCATTTGTAAACAAGTTTATAATTCAACTGATAACACAATTGCAAAATAAGTAGCTCAAAGATAGCTGCACATACATACATACATGTATGTGCATTAAATGTGTCAGTATGTATATGTAGACATCTCATATACATACATACATATGTGTGCCTGAGTGCAGTATACGCGGCTTCCACTGCTGCCGCCAGACATAATTAAAAACACAAAAAAAAAAAAATTAAAGAAAAATTATTTAAATGAGGCGCGTCAACTCGTTCGAAACTAATAACAACAACAGCAATTAAATTTAACGGTCGCCGCTGTAGCAACAACAATCTACAGGCACCGCATACTTAGTTTTAAAAGCTGATTTCGAAATATGCACACCTACATATACAATATATATATATATATATGTACAAACGAGAAAAACGATAAGCGCTATCAATGCACGTGAATAAAAAAAGCAAAATTATTGCTCTCAAACTGCATG
This sequence comes from Bactrocera latifrons, assembly GCF_001853355.1. Taxonomy (NCBI): domain Eukaryota; kingdom Metazoa; phylum Arthropoda; class Insecta; order Diptera; family Tephritidae; genus Bactrocera; species Bactrocera latifrons. The sequence goes on from NW_017535274.1 coordinate 625,123, forward strand.
AAGATTTCAAACTTGCAGCATCTAAAGATAACGGTTTGTTCCAATTATGGCTTTGATATATTTTTTTGTCGCCTTCAAAGTAATCCGTAACAGATGTAATATGCTTATGTCAACGATTTTTCCAGTCTTCGAAATACTTTTCATAAGCCTTTTTGAGTTGGCCTTCAGCACCTTCGCCGAATTTCGTTTTAACTCTTCAATCGACTGAAAATGGGTTCCACGGAGCGGCAACTTAATTTTAGGAACAAGAAAAAATCTGATGATCTGTTGATCGATGGTATTCATTGCGCATTGGTCACAATCGTACTCTTCTTGAGGAAAATTCTGCTTTATCGTGGCAAGTCCAAAATACCCACTAAAATCAATCAAACGAACTCGAACTCTTTTGCAACATCTCCAATACTTGCCTGACGATTTTCTATTACCATATCTTTCCTCTTTTTACTGTTTTCATCAGTTGAAACGGTCGAAGATTGTCCAAAACGAGGCATGTCTTCAACGATCTCTTGACCTTTGAAAGTTTTGTACCACAATTTATATACGCTCCCTCTTTACGCCATTCCATTTCACATTTGTGCCCCATACCACAGTTTACCATAAAAAGCATAAAAAAATGTTTCCAATTACCTCAATTTCAATAAAAATTTTTAAAAGCTGTGAGATTTTCCTTTCTCACAAGGTGTCTACTATAAGGTCGGCTTTGAGGTTTGATGGATACGATTTCTAACATTTCTTTATACATACATATATCCATCACTTCATAAAAATATTTAAAAAAGCCCATACAAAATTTTATTAAAACTATTATTATTGAACAAAATATAGATTTAAACACTGTTTAYAAATATGTATGTATACTTAATTGTATGTAAATAATATATGTGGGTCTACTTTGTTGTACTTATGTATATACTTCAGACATTTGTATATGAAACAAGAAAAAACTTCGGTTGCACCGAAGCTAAATACCCTTCACAGGCGCATTTCTGTTAGTAACTATGTGTTCAGTTTGTATGGAAGCTATATGCTACAGTAATTCGTGCAGAAAATTTTTTTTGGAGATTATATTGTTACCTTAAGCAGTAATCCATGCCAAATTTCGTGACGATACGACGTCAAATGCGAAACTTTTCCATACAAGCCTTTGATTCCGATCATTCGGCTTGTATGGCAGCTATATACTATAGTAATCCGATCTAAAAAAATTCTTCGGATATTACATTGTTGCCTTAGAAAATAATCTATACCAAATTTCGTGAATATATCTTGTCAAATGTGAGAGTTTTCCATACAAGAACTTGATTCCGATCGTTCAGTTTGTATGGCAGATATATGATATAGTGGTCCGATATCGGCAGTTCCGATAAATGAGCAGCTTCTGGAAGAGAAAATGACGTTTGCAMAATTTCAAAACGATATCTTAAAAACTGAGGGACTAGTTCTTATATATACAGACAGACAGACAGACAGATGTACATGGCTAAATTGACTCAGCTCGACATACTGATCATTTATATATATACTTTATAGGGTCTCCGACCCTTCCTTCTGGGTGTTACAAACTTCGTGACAAACTTAATATACCCTGTTCAGGGTAAAAATATTCAGTGACGCCTCGCATTTGCTTTGACCCCATTGCTTATGTCAACAACGAGCAAGCGCCATAGCACGCCAACAACAGTAACAGCAGCAAAGTATGCACCCACACAGTGATGTTTATACAGCACCTTACAAGCAACTCTCGTATATTTGTAAAGCTGCTACTGCGGCTAGCTTCCCTGCATTAATGCATCAAAAAGGTCTCACATGAGCCTACACATATTTTTAAAGTATTATACATATATACTAATACAAATACTTACCGCGTTGCGTATACGTACACTAGGATGGATCTTTCTGTCTAGAGAAGGAAAAAACTAACTTTATGCTACTTTTTTAGACAAATCCCAATTGATTAAGACACACATGATGAAATGAAAATTTACAAAATAAATAATGTATAATCAAATTTGACCCAGACTGACTAGAAAACTGAATATTTTCAAGTATTTTTTTACAAATCTTTTTTACATTCAAGCTAATCTACTTTTCACGTTATTAGAATTTTCATAAAGCCCAAAGTAAGTTCCGCAGTCAATACAAACATGCCAACACTTGTAATAAAGATCGGCTGGGATGGCGTTCAGTGCCTTTAACGATTTTTTCGACATCGGGTTATTTTTGGAGCACTATTAGCTGGATTATTGGATAGTTTCGACGTCACTTTTATAAACCCAAGTCTAGTGATAAGTAGTGAAGCGCTTGATAAATGTAGGAACCTCAGCTTTGTTGTCARGTATCTCTTTGAGGCGATCTTTTGGTAGCATTGACGAGCTTCATTAACCAAAAAATTAACCAAAACATCGGCCAAACTATTACGCGAAACATTACCCAAAACATCTTGAATCAATAATCAAAAGATGTTGCGATCATGCATCATTAAAAAAAATATTAACTGAAACATTAATCAAAACATCTTGAATCAATAAATAAAAGATGTTGAGATGTTTTGATAACTCGGCGATGCCAACAAAGCTAGTTTCTTCAAGCACTGTTTCTTTAACTCTTCCGAAGTTATTGTCATTAGTTCATTAACAGTTGTAGGTGAACGACTCGCATAAGGCAAGTTTTTCGATGGCTTTAGGATCTTCACACAATGCTTTGTACCACTCATATACTTGTGTTTGTGATAAATACGATTCTCCAAAACACTTCCTGAATATTTTCAACGAAACTGTTGTCGTAATTTCAAAGGAAATACCAAAATTCAAGCGAATTCGTTGCCCTATTTTACTCAACGATAAAAATCGAAGCTATCACGAAGCAAAATAATTGAAATAATGACAAATGGAAATCGAACGTCACACAAACATAAAAAATGTTGTACCAATTTAAGAAAAAAAATTAAAATAAAAATGGAATCAATCCGGGTCAAATTTGATCAGCTGATATAACATTATTCTCATCAGTTTAAAAATACTCTTATACAAAAAATTTGTCGATGCGCTATTTAAATGGATCAATCCGGTTCAAATTTGATCAGATGGTGTAACATCATTTGTTATCAAAAAAAGCTTAACTTGAATGAATTCAATATATTTTATGCCACCCTAATGCAATTAATGCATTCGCCACGCTGTTTGTTGTTATTGTACGCATATTACAATCGTAGTGCATTCGCTGCCAAGCATAGCGATTCGTTTATCTAGCTGTTAATTTTTTCTTTGTTTTACACTCGTGTATGTCAATGTATGTATATATGTACATATGCACATGTGTATAGGTATGTGTTTGCGCCTGTGTGTCGGTGTATTTTGCAATCATTATTTTCAGTTTCGTTTTCATTCGGAATTTCATTTCCATTTCATTTGGCATTTTTGATAAAACACATACGAAACAACAACAACAACTACATACCATGAATAAACGGCAAACAGCTACTATTACAACAACAAAACGAAAAACAAAATGCAAATATTTATTGTATGCATTTATGTTGTTGTTGTTTAGTGAATTGATTTTGCCATGATTGCTGTTATTGCTGTTATTGCTGCTGTAGCTGTTGCTGACGCCGATGGCATTGATCTGCAATGTTGCCGTTGAAATAGACATTGCAATAGCAACAAAAAGACTAACAAATTATTCAACAACTGTGCAACAAATCAACTGTCGTGTTGCATCCATTGATGAATGTGAATGCCGTTGTGTAGCGAAAAAAAGAAAAAATTGCCAATACAAAAACAAATAAATGTTTGAGTAGCAAATCGAAACAGTGTGGCAAGAATAAATGGAACTTAAACAATTTTTAGAAGGAATATATATACATATTCACAAATGTGACAATACATATATCGATAAAAGCTTCATATTTCTCGGTAAAATTAAAGAAGTAAAAAAAAAATATAACAAAAATCTAAAATTTGAAACTTATTTTAGACATTTAATTTGTTTTTAAAAAATTATCAATATAAAGCTCATCGCGCTGCGTCGGGAAACTTAAATGATAAGTTTTCTATGCACGTGCCTGCTAATATTTACAGTATGGGCTAATACAAATTGTATATGGTTTACTGTTCATTATTAGCATCGCGTTGGCATACCGACTCGTATAAAATACATACATATGTATTAAGCAAACAACACCAAAAAGCAACCTTATGAGACTAGTGTTTGGCTATGCTTAAGGCGTTCGATGGCGCTACGACAAGCTGGTGTTGGCGTCGTGATGGTCAATCGCTGGCATAGCCAATGAAAATAGTTGTACTAGTTGTATTGTTGCTGTTGTTGTTGTTGCTGTTGCTATCGTCGTCGCCATTCAGTCAATTTCACTTTCACTAATTATGTCATAAGGCGATGACGATGCATGCCAGCTAGCACACTAGTGTTATTTTGCGCATGCGCACAAATATTTATAAATTAGTACGTAGTTATTTTTACAGCTACTTATATTTTGAAGTATAACCGAAGTATGCAACTCGATATCTTGATTATTTGAATTTATTTGTTTCGTAGACTTAACTAGTTTAGGATAGTAAGGATGTGTTAGGAATTTTTGTACTCCCTTACTAACTCCTATGAGTGGCAAATTCTTGGCTTTTGAGTAGTACTACTGATATGTAATATCTTGAAAAACTATTAGTTTAAAAAAAAATACTTTTTATAGATTAGTTCGTGCTTTGGCATATTAGCTATACACCAAAAAAGGAGTGATAATTGGCTATTTCCCCGCAAAACTAATAGGACTGTGTAATCTAACGTTGAGTAATACCAAAAGCTCCGTCAACATCGGGAGCACCTCGCCAAGCCGTTCGATACTAAAGGAGGTTTCAGACTAGGCGACTCCCTATAATGCGACTTCTTCCATCTAGTCCTGGAGAAAATAATTCGTGCTGAAGATTTGAATAGAGAAGGTACAATCTTCTAGACAGCAGAGTAAACAGCTGCTGCTGCCGATGTTATTGATGGCATTGGTCACGACCACCGCGCCGTTAGTTCAGCTTTCTTCAGGTTGGACAAAGAAGCGAAGCAAATGGGTCTAGTATTGAACGAGGGCAAGACGAAAGATCTCCTGTCATCACATTTGCAACTTGGCTCCCGCGTCACTGTTGACACTCATATCTTCGACGTCGTAGATAAGTTCGCCTATCTTGGAACCAGCATTAATAGAAGTAATAATGTCGGCATCGAAATCCAACGCAGAATAACTCTTGACAACAGATGGCCCGAGGACTTTTTGGAAGGCCGGGAAGAGGTCGCTGATGAAGATCGTGCTGGGAGGCCTACGACTTCGACAAACACCGACAATGTGACTCGTTTGCGCCAAGTTTTGAACTCAGACCGACGACTAAGTATTCGCTTAATTGTCCAGATGTTAAATTGATCAAAATCTTTGATTCAGTCCTCAAGAGAGTCAAACGAAGGGTCATTCGGGTCCGACAAGACATTAAAGCCGATTGGAAGTTGCACCACAATAACTCGCCTGCTCACACTGCCTTTCTTGTGAACAGCTACCTAACCAAGGCTGGCATAAAAACGCTTCCGCAGCTGCTCTATATGCCTGTGTATTATAACACATTTTTTTTTAAGTTTACATTTCCACAGTGTTTTCAAATTATAAACGGCTTATGGTTTGCATATCCAAAACTGAAATGCACTTTCTTAAATTACTTTACGATTAGCTGCCTTTAAAAGCACCACTTTACATGTTTTTTTGTAGCGTAATGAAAATGAAAGCAATGTGCCAGTAGGCAACCTTCACGTTATATTGTTTTAAGCATAAAGCAGCAAACTCCTTTGCTTTACAATTTTGAGCTCCGCATGTGCCAGCACTATTTATGTACATAAGTATACATAAGTAACATTTGATGTACTATATAAAATTGCTGTGTTGAAAAGGGTGCATTATGAAAAATGTTGGCCTAGTCACAAAGTAGCATAAATGTGTCAACGCTCTCATATGTAAGTATATGCAAATATTATGCATTTCAACCCCTAAATGAGCTTTAAAACATTTAAGAAGTAATGATTCATTTAACTGGTACAGGTAATTTTTGCTTAAAGCGGTGAGTGGATCGGGTTTCTGTCTATAATGTAACGCTTCCTGGCAGACTTCGTTGAGCTTCATAAATATAATATAAGGTGCGAAAAGGCACGTTTGGAAGGCAATATTCTAAACAAAAATATTTTTTTTTAAATGGATGTACATATATGTATGTGTAAGTATGTATATAGTCATTTTTAGTGGCAGGGTGTTACCATTCTTGAGGAAGTTTTTCAAAATTGTAATTATTGTGAAATGTAGATATATGAAATTGTTTCGACTATGTGAACGTGCCATAATTCTGTAATGTAGATTTGTGATTTTGAGTTACAGAATTATATTGCACCAAAAATATGGTGTGTAAATTTTACTTAACATAAAAAAAATATTTGTATGTATTTCCGAAACTAAAAACTGGGGAAGATAATGCTGTAAACGAMAATATTTGTTAAAATAAAAAAATATTTGTATTTTAACCGCAACTAATTCTCAAAAASATTTTTATACCCTGGACAGGGTACATTAAGTTTGTCACGAAGTTTGTAATAGCTGCCATACAAATCGAACGATCGGAATYAAGTTCATGTATGGAAAACTTTCACATTTGACGAYATATCTTCACGAAAWTTTGTATGAYGTATTGYGCATAGAAATAATGTAATATCGGAAGAAATTGTACACACCGGCTCACTATAGCACATAGCTGCCATACAAACCGAACGTTCGGAATCAAATGCTGGTATGGAAAACTTTTGCACTTGACAAGATATATTCACGAAATTTGGTACAGATTATTTTCTAAGGTAGATATGTAATCTCCGAAGAAATTGTTCAGATCGGTTAACTATAGCATATAGCTGCCATACAAACTGAACAGATAGTTACTAAAAGCAATACACMTGTGAAGGGTATATTAGTTTCGATGTAGCCGAAGTTAACATTTTTTTCTTGTTTTATTTTTAATTTTTTTGGCTGTTTACGTTAATATTTTTGGATTTCATTAAACGTTCTCAAGAAAATTTGTTAATCCCAATTATTGTTGCTAAGCTTTTAGTTGTGAAGTCATATAAGTAGATCGATTACTGAATAACTCTTGCCAACAGGCGCTACTTCGGACTCTATAAGTCACTCATTATTTCCCATATCCCATCCACTCGTTGGAAGGACCAGGTGATGAAGAAACAACCACGTAGCGAAAAGAAGTAACGACTGGCGCGCTGTTGTTAACTCGGTTATAATCGCGTAAGCGGTGTCTACGCCAGTAAAGACGAAGAATCTAATACGTACATACATAAAATATTACTTCTATAAATGACATTTATAAGCCGATATTTAGAGCCACTTTTATATTTATAGTTCAATTCCAACAGCTAATTGAACACAAAGGTCCCTTAAAGCGATTAAAATGCAATATTTACTTTTAGAAATGTGTCTACATACAATAAAATTCATTAAAATTATACTTACGTTGAGTTTGTTTACAAATATGCATGCGAAAATTAAGCCTTAAAACGTTTAGCATTTTTATAGTGCATTTATTACTTAATGGTTACAAAGTGCATGCATACACGCGCKCAACGCTTTACTTATAAACATAAAYGATATAYATATATACRTTGGCATGTAGCTATATGTGGGTATAAACACATCTGTACATATTTGTACTTACTCTTTGAACAACTAACTAGCTGCAAGTGAGCTGCAGCAACTCAACTAAACACGCTTTGTTAATGCGAAAATGCACTCTCTGCTCAGCTGACTCTTCTAGTACCACTGAATAAGTTTGCAACGCTCGCCAAAACTCACAACGTGCACTAAGCAAGCAAATAGCGAAAAACATGCAGAGGGTAATATCTACCTATGCAAAAGCGCAAAAACATATACAGACAAGAAAATAAATAAAATAAAAATAAATAGAATATGTGAGAGTGTGTGCTTGCAAAGTGCATGCGCACGAGCATATGCTCTTAAAAAGCTGTTTGCAGCAGTGCAGTTTGGTGGAGTGGCAGCGGCGGTGCATGCTTGTGTGCAAACCAGCTGCAATTGAGAGTGAAATGAAAATGAAATTGAGGCTGCGCTGCAAATGAGGAGGCGCGTCTAGCAATGCAGGCGGCTGGCGACGGCACTTGCTAGCACATGAGTGGGTTGGTGGGGGCGTATACGTGATATTTGAAGTGCGGTTTATTTTTGATAGTTTTTTTTTTTTGTGATTGTGTGTAAAAGTGAATTGCATGAAAAAGCGGCTAGACTTATTTTTTTTTTTTTGTATTAATGCACATATACATATGCACATTTACTCATGTCTATATACATATATACTTTATACACGCCAAGCAGTCAACAATTTATGGCAATTAACGCTACCGATTTTTTTATCTGCAGGCGTAGCTGCTGTGTAAAAAGTAATAAAAAGTTATCTGCTACTTCAACCACCGCCAACAGCCGCATAACTGTGCAAATGCAATCTCTTTGCCCAACTTCGACACTCTCCCTCTCATTATGCACTCGCTATGCAATATATGTACAAACATACACACACACAYATATATATACATATATATATGCTACGTTTATTTTGCTCACAACTTCCATTATTCGCATGCTCCGCATGGCAAAGAGCACCACCGCTGGCAAGTGTCGCATTGCAGTTGCACCCCTGCTCCTGTTTGTCAATATTGCTTTGCTCACACATATTTACACAACAACACACACACATATTTACACAACACATATTTACACAACACAAGCACTCATACTTTCATATGTACAAAAAATACACACATATGTATAAAAAAAACCACACATACTTATAAATATGCTTGCGTTGCATGTGCAGTCAAATACATATGGTTGGGTGTGCGTGCGCATGTGTTTGTGGCGCGTCGTGTGAGTGACCTATCTCAATGCAATTGCATGTGTCGTTTACCATTTTTAAGTTGTTCTCATTTATCTTCGCTTAAATTGACGCAGGCAGCCGGGCACACAGTTTCTGTTGCTGCTGCATTTTATTGTCGTACAGTGTGTGAGTAACCCTGATCGGTGTTGTTGTTGCTGTTATTATTACTGTTGTTGTTGTTGCTAGTGGTCATATTGCATGTGAAGTGGTTTTATTATCGTCAGACAACTATTTGATTTATTTGCACATAATTTATTATTCAACTTCGAAGTTTGAAAATTAAAACGGCGCACCGCACAGACATACATACACACATATGTGTGTGTATATTGTAACTATACCATATAAATGCAGTTTAACTTTCAGTTTTATCGGAAATTTGATGCATGAAAATCGGTTTTTGTTTAATTTCATTTTTTTTTTATGAAATTGTGGACCTACAGCATGCAATTAAAATTATTAAAAATACAAGTATGTATTTCTTATTGCAGTTGTCTAAATTTTGTCTCTTTAAATTCCACAAATAAAATATTAAATAAAGTAATGAATATAGCAAACTAAGCTTTGGAAACCTCTATTAACCATTATGATGCAGAGTTAATAGTGTGTAAATAAGATATTTGTCATGAGAATGGTGTCAAAACGTTCAAAGTGTTTATATCGCAAAGTGGAGTGTAAAATTCTCGACAATTAAAATATAAAAAAGTTACAAATAATACACAGTTGAAAAAGAAATTTTCGAAACAAAAAGCTTTTATTTTATTGTATGCATATTCCATTAAGATATAAAAATCAACAAATTTCCTAATGTAGTCGGACTATAATATCGTGAACTCTCATGCTTGACTGAGTTAAGTGGTTACATGGGTTTCCTCGGGTAAAAAACAGCCTTTTCCAGCAATTTTTTTCTCATATAAAAAAATTAATATTTGATTCGAATTTTTTATAGTTACAAACAAACACTATTAACAAAAAAAATGCTGAAATTTTTGGAAGGTCATTTCCGGTGACACCACGGAATAAAGATGCGCCACGTTGGCATAATAACTCCTTACAGGATCATCTAAAGTGAAAATAAAGTATGTATTTTAGTTAAAACCTTAACTTAGAACTTGAGCGAAGTAAAAAAATTATAATTTCAGTTCAAACTTAACGACATTTTTTTCAAATAGTTGTAATAAAAAAAAACTCTTCATACAAGTCTTTAAGAATTGTATCACAAAGACTTGTATAAAATTTCATGAGGATCGCTTGAGTACTTGTCGAGAAATTTTGCCAACTAATTTCAAAAACACAGCTTACAGACAAAAGCGTTTAAAGAAGGCGCACTTAGCCTAGCTCGGATCAACTTAAATTTGAAACAATATTCTAGAGTTGTTATAGAATTCTATAAAACAATAAAAACAATAAAAATTTTAAATCCGTAAGCACATTTAACCTCTTAAGATATAAAAATCAATAGACATCTTAAACTAGTCACTCAAAACTCTCATTATTGACGGATTTAAGAAATTGGACCAGCATAATAATTTTAAAAAATTTAAATGATTTTACTTAAGGTATACTTTATGGTTCTAAAATCACCATTCAATTAGTAGAATTTTGAAAAATTCGATATATAACTTTTTACAACACTCATTTTTCAAATCGGGAGATGGTGATGCCGTTGTTTTTGGCGTTATAGCGTAAAAACTCTGTCATGTTGACAGACTTTGTCCAGTTAAAAAATCCGAGTCCGTTCCGGTTACGTAGATTCTACTATCGTTCTACTCGGAAGCTATAGTATTATTTTGAAATTTTGACTGTAACTTCTGAGTCATATGATCTAGTAAACTACGTAAGAATTTTTTGATATTATTGCAGCTTTTTTTTATAAATAATTTACTGCTCATTTCTCCACAAAAAAATTATATCTTTTAAAAATTAGCCCATTTTGTGAAAAGCCAGTTTTCTGTTGATAAATTTTCATATTTTTTTAGTTTCTGGCACTATGAGCTGCATAAGTCACCATAGCCCGTCGAGGCTCTCTATACAAATTTTCTTCTGGAAAATTTCGCACTAGCTGCCGTTTTGTATCAGAATTTCAGATGGAAATATTTTTTATACAGCTTTAAAGTTATATATTCGATTCCTTTTCTTTATTTCCATAATAAATGTTTAAATTACGCCCTTTTTCAAGTCTTTAGCCCAGCCCTGCGTCTTAAGAAGCTGTCTACAAATACAAGACTATTACCACCTATTCAGTATGACGAAAAAGAAAYCTGGACTAAATAACTCGATTTGGATTATAATAATATTAACTAAAACTTCAAAATGTGATTAAGTTCCTTCATTTTTATAAAAGCGTGCTAATAGTATACCGTCAACTTAAATGAAAAAAAAAAATGTAACATGACTTTCATAAGTTTACAGGCGAAAGGAAAAACGATATAATAGATGCCACTAATATTGAAACAAAATTTGAGTTTTGGTTAAAGCTGAAGCTGAATTTGTGTTACATATACATACATATGTAATATAGTATGATGTACTAAATCGTTAACAATATAAAAACTCAATTTCGATTTTTTTGATGATACGTTATTTTGCATTTTAGTGTTGCAATAGTGTCCGCTATATGTCCACTATATCCACATATGTACATATAATTCGATCACTATAGCATATAGTTACCTTGCAAACTGACCAACCAAAGTGAATCCCTTGTATGGAAAACATTTTGATTAGACAAAATATCTTTACGAAATTTAGCATGAATAACTGTCTAAGATTGGCTCGCTATAGCATATAACTGTCATACAAACTCATCGATCAAATGAAGTCCTTGTAGGGAAGAATGACAAAATTTGTATCTTCATGACATTTTGGCGCAAATTATTGCCGCAGACAAGCCAATAAATAAAAATTGAAAATATAGAAAACGCTAGGATTGCAAAAAAAACAGTTGCATTTATTTTCGGAAATTTTATATTTATTGTTTGTAGTTAAATAGACCTTAGTTGATGCATAAATATCTATATATAAATACAAATATACAAATGCGCCAATATATTTACTTTAATTTAGTTTTTTTTGTTGCGTTGCACTAGCGTTTGCAAGTCATGCACTCCTTTTTGGCTCAAGGCCTTTGATAATTTTGTTTCGCAATTGCGCAAAAGCGTGCCACACATACACACACACGCCGACATGGCAACACGCAGGCAGATATACATGACCGACTTGCTGTTGCATATACTAGTAGATATMTCATAYATATGTATRTATATAWAACAATATATACATATATATTTATATATATTGTACATACTGACATAGATAGACGCAACCGTAATAGATGGTCAATGCTTGCAAAGTGCGAGGGCGGTGGCAGAGCTTGGCCAAAACAAAAACGTTTTCATATCGACGCGCTTTTAGGCTCGACTATACGAGTAATTCCAGCGTTTGGAAATGCATGCAATGCACCAGCATATACTAAAAAATGTATATTTATGTATGTAGAAAATAATTTTTATAAAAAAAGCGATATTTGCGAATATTGAAGTCAATAAATATAGACATGGCTGCTGCCGCTGCTGTTTCAACAATAGAGACTGCAATCAGCAATCAGCCGATACCGGCATAATGAAATTGCGTGCGCGGCGTTCCCGTATAGGCCGCCGTTGTTTAATGAAAATGTGTCTGAATAGCTGCATATAAGCACAATATACACATGTGTGACTGCGTGTGTGTGTATATATTTAAATTTATTTCAGATTCACTCACATCTGTAATTGTTAGCAATTAATTTTTTAATTTTTGCAATGATGTTAAGGTCGCACTGCACCAATTACATATTGAAAAATCTGCAACCTGATTATAAGTTGCAGTTATGAAGGGTGATTTCTGTGGAGAATGTTTATTATCATTCGAAAGAACATTCTTTGATATTTATTTTTTGGAAATTATATCTTTCAAATTTAGGCCGCGGCTTTGTCTCAGATGATTCATCCGTTAGATTCATGGATTCGTGATGTTTTTTTCTCCAAGACTTGAATAGAAGCGGCATTGTGCGCATAGGCTTTAGACTTAACATATCCCCACAGGAAAAGATTTATAGTGTGACATCACGCGATCTTGTTGGCTCACCGAAGTATCCTCTCAATTCATCCATTGTCGTCGTCTTGTTGAGACCAAACTTCGCCGAGATTAAAGCAAGTATCTTTACTTGGATTACCCGTTAGCCATAAAAATTATAAAATACCTATATTTCTAATATTTTAGACTATGGGTTTTACTTCAGCTAGGAGAAGCGACATTTAATGGGCAATTGCTATTAAGTCTTCTTCTTTATTGGTTATAGCTGAGCTGGTAGGGTTTTTTACGTGGCGCATCCCGAACCCCTGCTTTTAATCGGATGTTCCTTGGCTATCCAGAGGATACTTGGTCTAAGACCGGAAGTCGTAAGCTGCCTGACCCATATGTAAAAGAATCGTTTCTRGCCACTACTAAGAATCGTTTCCTCACCTGAGTGAACTTTTACACACTGCTCCATCMTCCAATTTATTAAGTACTTCCTTCTTATTTGTCTAAGCCTATCATCTAAAAACTARCATTCGTTGAAAACTTAATAAASCCTGTTTARAAATACAATTTTTATTTGAGCAATRTCTTTTCTAGGRTAAACTTACAAATCTAACCCATGTTCACTTCTCGATTTGGAGATTTGGCTTCCTGGCCTTAATGAGCTGAAGAAATATTGCCCTATTGTGGACGGTATGTCTTTCCTGGCACCT
>NW_017535275.1:0-4638 GCF_001853355.1 Bactrocera latifrons
GATTTTAAACGACCTTCACGAAATTCATACTGACCCCAATTGAATTCACCATACCATCGATAAACATTGCTCCTTGGTAAAGCTTCATCGCCAAAAATGCARTTAAGTTCAACGATGCTCTGTTACTATTTTAATTTACATTTTACGATAAAGTGTTTATTGCCAGGTTGCAACACTAGAGATTCCGAATCCCGAAATACTTATAAAGGGCAAAGGCAACGTAAATATTTGTACTATGTGGGGAAAAACTGCAAAAATCCTTATAAGTAACGAAAAAAGTTGTATTTCATTTTGTATTTATATTTATATTTTCGTAAAGTTGGCATAACGCTCAGGGTAATATAATTTTCGAATTAAAAAAATTGGGTTATGGGTTTTTTACCCGAGGCATTCGTCAACAAAAACCAGAACCATAAGCCGACAACTTGTGTTTTTTGCACCACGATACTGTACCGTCGTGCCGCAACCCCCGTCTTCGTCTGATTTAGCTCTGTCTGATTTCTAGCTATTCAGCAATCTCAAAGAACCGTTCTGGGGAAACAGTTTTACAAGATTTCCAAAGTAAACACGACTTTAAAAAAACAGAACACATCATTTTTCGGAAAAATCAATTATCTTATTTCGTTCAAAACAGTACAACAGCATGTCGAACAAGTGTCGAACGAACAGGAAGAAGTCGAACTGTGCCATATCAGATGAATACGGGAAGTGGTTGAAATGTAATTTTTAATCAAATAATCGGTCACAAGCGTACTTCGAATTTTGGATTCTGAACAATTTTTGGTCATCAGTCAATTTGTGCGGAACAAACCGTGCACGCACCTTTCCCAAGCCCAAACGTTCGGTAGAAATGCGATAAATCAATTCCATTTCCATGAATTTAAATGATGATTTTGACCACTTTGAAAACGGTGAAACCACTCGTGCATTCTGCTACTGGATAGGAAATCATTGTGATTAACTTGTTTCATCAATTTTACCAATTTTAAAACAAAACTTAATGTTGGCTCTTTCTTCGAATCTCAGTTTCGCACCGATAACACAAACGCAATATCTTCACTTCCAATCAATGAAATGTCGTCACTGGACAATAGATAAACATGATAGATTCTAACGCACCAGTCGACATATAGATGACGCCACCAGGGGGCGCTAGCATCAAAAAGTCCTGTTTGCTTTGGAACGGTCCTTGTATAAAGGGCAAAAGTAACGAATCCATATTAATATTATAAATGCGAAGGTAACTCTGTCTGTCTGTTACTGTTTCACGCCTAAACGGCTGAACGGATTTTCATGAAATTTGGTATGGTGATAGATGATAACCTAGAAATGGTCATCATCATGTGACTTTTAGTCGGTTTTGTTGGGACTTTTGATCTTTCACATCCAAACAGCTGAACGGATTTTGTTGAAATTTAGTTAGGAGATAGATATTACTTAGTTACATTTTTATTATTAGGTATTTAAGGTAGCTGTTAGATGTAGGTATTTGCTTAACCAATCATTAAAATCTCTAGGTTTACTCAGATACGTACCATTCTTTATTTTTGTAGTCGCTTTCATTTGTTAATTCTCAATTCATGTATATGTTAAGTATTATCTAGCTCACATCACGATGTGGTTTTTGGTATAAAAGGTTTGTCAGGTGCATAGTTGTTTAGGTTCAATACGTTATTGATTGATTTAGATATTTAGGTTTTAAGTAAAAAGGTTTGCTTTATCGAAGTTTTTATAAAAATTGTCAGATGTTAGATTCTCAGCGTCATGCGCCTCAAAGAGCTTCTGAGACCTTAACGCAGACTCAGGCCCGTCAGACCCTAGATGCTGAACGCCGCGCATCTCAAAGGGCCTCTGAGACAGTGGAATAGACTCAGACACGTCGAGCGTTAGATGCCGAACATCACGCGCAATTAATTGCGGCAGAGACTGACGAAGATTCACAAAGACGTGGGATATACGTGGGAGGCATTTAATTGTGCTGCTTTTGAGTATGATCCTTTGATCGACCATGTTAATCACCGATTGGTTATCATTGAGAGAATGGAAAAAAATGTAGATATTGTGAAGCACTGAAATGGAAAGAAGAAACTCCAGATATGTGCTGTTCTGATGGAAAGGTTAAAATTCCATTACTTGGCGAGCCAGAGGAACCCTTAAATCTTTACTTTTAGGGACAAAAGGGATACAACTTTCAAATTCTTCAAATTAATCCTATAACAGGTCTTCCCTTGCATAACAAAAAGGTTTCATGCATGGATTTTTACGCCTACAACATGATGATACGAGAAAACAGCTTTAACATTTTACAAAGATTCAAGAAACTGGAAAATCAGTTTTATGTTCACATGTACATTGAAAGCGAGAGGTTACGGTACATATCATTAAATCAAACTAAACTAAGAGCAGAGAATTACATCCTTCTTCGCTGACGCTGTGGCAAATGACGCTAATTTAAATCCAAATAACTTCGGTCGTATGGTAATTTTACCGTCTTCATTTGTAAATAGAACGCGGTACTTACACGAATATACTGAGGCGTCCTCAGTTTGTTTATGTGCGTACAGATGACTTATTCATCACCTTTACTTGCAACCCAGCCTGGCCCGAAATAGTCAATGAGTTGATTCCGGGGCAAAGCTCAATAAATAGACATGATGTAGTCGCAAGAGTTTTTAGAATAAAAGTTAAGAAAATAATGAATGTAATGGCAGAAACGTGGACTGCCACATGCCCATATATTATTGTGGTTAAAAGATAAGTTACGATCCGATCAAATAGATAACATAATCAGCGCTGAAATAGCGGATTCTAACATTGACAAGACTCTCCATGACATTATTGTAAAGAATATGATTCACAGTCCATGCGGACCCGAAAATTCACAGTGCCCCTGCATGAAAGACGGAAAATGCACAAAAAAATTTCCTCGCAAGTTAGTGAAAGAGACCGTTCACAACGACTACGGATACCCGCAGCATCGTAGAAGAGCGCCAGCAGACGGAGGTCGAACAGCAACCGTGAAGCTCCGACACGGTAGCTACTTTACGGTTAATAGTCCCCTATTCACCAATTTTATCAAAAAGTTTTAACACCCACTTAAATATTGAGGTATGGAGTTCAGTACGCGCCATCAAATATATCTGCAAATATAACAACAAGGGTAGTGATCAAGCTATTTTCAATTTTAGAAATACTGATCTTACGAATCCTGTAGATGAGGTACAAACTTATCAGTCTGGTCGGTATRTCAGCAGCAACGAAGCCGTGTGGCGTTTGTTAGGATTTCCGTTGCTTGAAAGACATCCCACCGTTATCCATCTCAGCGTGCATTTAGGAAATGGTGAACGCGTGTATTTTAATGAACATAATTTTCATGAACGAATAACTACTCCGCCAAAAACCACTCTCACTGCTTTTTTGATCTTCGTATCAGAGATGAGTTTACAAAAACTCTTCTTTATGTCGAGGTGGCGAGGTATTATACTTGGGATGCAAGTAGGAAAACTTGGAAATGCCGCATTCAAGATACTTCTATTCAGGATTGGCCTGACGTCAAATCTGAAGATGCTTTAGGACGAGTTTATACAGTTCATGTTAGTAACATGGAATGTTTCGTCAATGATCTAAAAAAATTCAACACACAAGATTATTCAACATTTTGAGAGGCATGTGAGGCAAGAGGATTACTGTAGAATGATAACCATTGCGATGTGACACTGGAAGAAGCTGCTCAATGTAGATCAACAGGCAAGATGAGAGAGCTATTTGCTATATTAGTAGCGACATGTGGTCTTTAAAATCCTCAACAATTGTGGGATAAATACAAAAATGATATGAAGGACGATATATTGCACACATTATAAGAGCAAAATCCCAATGTCACGTACAATGATTTAACAATATGATAACAGTGAGGGTCTGACAAATAATTGAAGACCAGGTTAAAACAATTTCTGGAAATTATTTATCAAATTATGGAATGAACAGACCACAGAGAACCGAGGAAATCAGTAGCGATTTAATACGGGAACTAGATTACGATACTGCTTACTTACAACAACAATTAACAGAGTCTGTTCAAAGTTTGAACCCAGAACAAAGGTTAAAAACAGCGAGCGTGGACGTATGTTGCAGCAATAAAAATTATTAGTTTGGGATGAGTGTAGCATGTTCCATAAAAGAGCGATTGAAGCTCTAGATCGGACTTTGAAAGACATCAAGAGTAATCCAAATATCATGGGGGGATGGTACTTTTAGCGGGCGATTTTAAACAGATTTTGCCGGTTATCGCTAAAGGCACCCTTGCAGATGAAATAAAAGCGTCAACACTATGGGTGCATGTAAAAATATTTAGTCTGTCTACAAATATGAGAGTGCAACTACACAATGATGTACAATCTGGATATTATGCTGCTGCTCTTCTTAAAATTGGAGAAGATCGTATGGCAAAGGATGGTCATGGCATGATTACATTGGATCGTGAATTCTGCAATGTTGTGAATACTCCAGATGATTTAAATAACTTTTAGCGAACTGAAAACTAATATGAGGAATAGAGAATGGTTATGTGAAAGAGCAATTTTAGCGCCGACGAATGAAATGGTGGGACAGATAAACGAGCAAATTATGTCACGCGTG
>NW_017535275.1:5618-10015 GCF_001853355.1 Bactrocera latifrons
ATTAAAAGTAGCCGGCATTAATTTAGAAAAGAGTTGTTGGCTTGCTCACGTGTTTCAAGTCCACAGATTCTCCATGTGTTGGCCAGAGAGGGAAAAACAAAGAACGTAGTTTACAAAATGTGCTACGATAACAAGGCCTCTTATTTTTAGCTTCTTACATTATTATACTACTTACATTAAGTTAGTACTTCTTACGCAGACGAGATGTTGCACACTGTCTAACATCGGGGGTTGGCAGGTTGGTAGTTAGTAGTATTTTAAACCGATTTACATTATTTACTTTTTATATTTGCTAAGGAAACATGCGGAGCTATCCATTATGTGCTTAGGTTGCTTTTGAAGAAATTTTAATGTGAAGTTGAGGACTGGAACACGATAGTGCGACATTGTTGCAGGGGGACTTACAGCCGGGAAAAAACGAAAAATGTATGCGGACGAAATCGCGGATAAAAGCTAGTATATTTATATATGTGGAAAAGAATTGCAAAAATCCCTTTAGGGAAAATTAGAGTGAATATATTACCAAACCAGCTGGATTTCATTTTATACTTTGCTTATATGGTCCAATTGGCATAAAGATCAAAACGCGCTTATGATAAATGAAAAACATAATCTTCGTTTTAAAGAAATTCTCGGCGAGTTTAGTCAATGTTTAGTGAACACAATTATAAGGAGAATTATTATTATTTTTTTAATTATCCCTAATTGGTGCAGAAATTCTATAAATAAAAATATCTTTTATTGCTTTTAATAACTGGCTCCATCAATTACATCATACTGCGATTAGAACTCAGTGAACACTACTAGATAAAATTATGTATACATTTTTAGTACCAAAATACCCAATGTTTAGAGCAATATACTCGTACTACTGCGGGCCAAAAAGAGTAAGACTTTGTAATTTAAATTTCGCCCGAAAACCCATTGTCGAAATATTATTTTCAGGGGTTGGCTTGACTACCAGTGATATGTATCCCAAATATCGCATCAAAATAATCATTACTGTTTAGTTTACGCTTGCGCTTCAACAAAGAAATTGTTATACTTAGAAGTCGAGGTATGGTGCACTCCGAATTCCTTCCCACCAACAAAGAATATTTTTTTTAGTGTTATGGGTCTTTTACGCGAAGCTATTGGTAAAAAAAACCTTACAACGTACTGTATTGATTCTTGTTGAATTTTCGCCATATATTCAACCATTTCAGCTATTCAGCAAACTCAAACTCAAACGACCGCTTTCGGGAAACCGTTGTAAGTCAATTGAAGACATTAGACTTGAAACGCTACCCGATTCTAGAAATTGACAACTGTGTCGAAGACTGGAAAAAACGTTGGAACAAATTGAGGGGAACGACATAGATGTTGAGGAATAAATTAAGAATTTTAAAATTATGGACAAAGTCTTACTATTTTTTGCTCATAGTAGTATGTATGTACATTTTAAACTATACTCATTTACCTCACTTGTCGTCTAAAATACAATATCAATACATGAAGTACAGGATCTCGTTCAGTGGCTGATACATGTATGTAAAGAGATCAAATTAATATCATAATATTCGGTGTCTGCTGACTTGAGCTAGGTTTTCGTTGTTTTCAGCAACTTATATTCTGTTAAACGAATGATTAACACCGACTAGACGACGAGAAATTCACGACGATATTTAGGAAACGTAGAGATCTTGGTGTTGGCGATAACCTTCCTTATCAGTAAAAAATCTGAGTTAATAAATTTTAATAATATAATTAAATAAAATTTTGGAAATATATAATATATTTAAAAAACCGTTAATTTATTAATCTGCGTTCTTATAAAAAACGTAACTAACAGTGTATTTTACCAAAAGTGCATAGAATCACAATATTCTAAATGTGTATATAAGTGTATGGTCTTCTAGAATTTTAACCCTAAGAAGAGCGCATATAATAATTAAACAAACTTTTTAAATCCCAAACTTTCAAACATACTATAAATATCAATTGAACAAAGCCAAACATGTGATTACTTAAATCAGATCTTGATTAACGGTAATAATCTGCTAATAATGTGGCACGTGATTTGAAGGCAAAAGCGAGAAATGTGCGATATAAAGGCGATACTTAACTTAAGAAAGTGTTTACTCCGGAGTGATATTATTACTTACAATAACAATATTCTGGCTACGATACAATTTCAGTGCAAAAACGTGCAATTACAAGTGTCAATATATATGCTTTAATAAAACAACAAGTGTTAAAGATATTGGAGTATTGCCCACACTAATAAACGCATAGTAGTCAAAGGAGCCGAAGTGAAAAATGAAACTTATTATATTAGAGTATAGAAAATACTTAATACAATAACAGCGCATATTTTGTTATATTGTATATATATACATATGAAAGTGTACATATATTAATTTGACTGCATGCAACCACACCAAATAAATGGTAAAATATAAAAATAAAGGATTAAATGCCAAAATTTAAATAAAATGTAATATACTATGCATGCGTATTGTTTTGGGAATATCGGCTTGTAAATATCTGTTTTTTGAGTAAGATTTATGATAAAAAAGATTGCGTCATGGCAATGAATTTCCGTGTGAAAACTGTTTAAAAAAAATGGTTACTGGCAACTCTACTATAATGTGTATGTGCAAGTGCCTTGCTCTTGACATTTCCTGTAATTTTTTCAATCTGTCTAAAGACCAGACAATGTTCAGTGTATATAAAATAATGTACCTGCAGTACCTTCGATCGAGTACCACTATGCACTTTATATATTTCCGATTTAACCATTTTACACCTGACTTCTGCAGTTTTACACCCACCATTCTAGTATAATGTCTCGATTTTAGGCTTTGCCCTCTTCGCATTAGGGTTTGTCCGGAAAGGCTGAAATCAGATAACCTCGTAAATCCCTACTGTACGGTTCAAAACTACTATAATCGCAAAAAATCAATAACTAAATACGCCAAAGACATTAAATTTTAAATGCGAGATTGTATGAAAGCGCTGTAAGACCATCAATATGGCACCGCACATATTTTGATGAAATCACATATCTCGAGACCCGACCGACCGATTAAATTTAGTACGTGGTGGTCTCTTATTCCTATATCACAGTGCGAAAATGCGCGAAATCGGACTACAACCACGTCTACTTCCTATATAGAACAATTTTAAATGCCACCAACAAAAAATTGAGAGAAAACTTAACTAAAAACCAGGGTTTTTGAACAACCGGCTAACCTTATTTGGTGATTGTTTGTGAGGTGCCTTAATGAAACCCAGGAAACATTTTTTTGGCATGTACCTCTTATAATATAGTATATAAAATGATTTTCGTGTTTAATCAAACTTTAACTGAATATGTCGGTCAGAATATGAGTGATATACATTATATGTATTAAAATTGCTTTGATTGCGACCGCCGCTTGACTTGAATAATTTCCAGCCGAAAGGCTCAGTTTTCGACCGCTTTTTGCTGCAATTGGAGAATATTCTCCTCCTTGATGACAAGGGTTTCAGACTTATCTGCGTTGACAATCAACTAACTCCGCTGACGTTAAATTGCAAGATCGTAGAGGTCACACTACAAGCCCACGACGCGATATAACACAACCGTTCCCCAAAAATTTCATTTAATAAACAGATTGTTCCGTTGTTTGTATGGCATATAGCGTCGTCTTTTTCGAACTAATGGTCGTTCACATCGACATCTTTCAATGAAGACAAAAATTCCGCTTCCTATGCACTGTAACATTAATATAGAGAAATCGCACTAAATATAACTGAGTCTCAACAATGCCCTGTGGATTGTTTTCACTCAAAATTTTACAATTATGTTTATTAAATAAAAGTAAGCTTAATCGCTGAACAAAATTTTCTTATGTAAATCGGAGTCGGTGATTAACTCCTGTCAAAAAAGCCAAGTCGGAAAAAAGTATTGTCTCATTGAAAACTATATGTAAATACTACTGTGGGCTAGAAAAAGTAAAAATTTTTAATTTAAAGCCATTCGTCGAAATGTTTTATCTTATCTTACACATATGTACATATATTATACAAAAATAAATAAAAAAAATGTGTTGCTAAGCGCATAACTAAACAACGCCTGGACCAATTTGGTCGATTCTTTTTTCTAAATGTTTGTTGAGGCTCAATGATTGTTTTTACGTTCGAATAATTGCCGGAAAACCCCTAAAAACAGTCCTTTTCATTTTCCCATGCAAACGAATGAATGTTTTTTTGTTACTAACGGCTCGAGAACGCCTAAACCAATCTTGATAAAATTTTCAGAGGTTGTTCGCTGTAGATCGGGAAGCATTTATGTATGCTTTCCGTGAGAAAAAGGCGGAAAATTGCACAATTCCAAAAAGTAACTTTTTTCATACAAAATTTTTTGTTCAATT
>NW_017535275.1:10289-11471 GCF_001853355.1 Bactrocera latifrons
TCAGTGGAAACGTTATGTGTGTTTCACACAAAGTGATCAGTTACAAATTGAAATTTGTGACGATACCACAAAAGCGACCTCTAATATTGGTCGCCGTTATTTTTTGCATCAACATACATTGGCAGCCCAAGGAAGGCAAGGCAAGAAGGACTCCCAGAACGCAATGTCAGACGTGCAAAATAATTGATCGCGGACAATCAGCAAGCGATCGTCACGATGTTTGATGGACTTTATCGTGAAGCAACGTTTATGTGGTACTGCTAGATGCTATATGTACTCTGCAAAAAAAAAGGTGCAAAAAATAGATTTGCCACACGCACACATTCTTCTTTGGATGGTGGATCAAACTGATGGAACCATTTCTGCGGAAATTCCTGAAGCAGAGAAAGATCCAGTATTATACGAAGTGATGAAAATCAATATGGTTCACGGACCTTGCGGACACCACAATCCCACTTCGGTTTGCATGTCTGACAATAAATGTACGAAACACAAATGGCAAATGATGGATATCCACTCCATCGGCGTCGCTCACCAGACGACAATTGCAACACGGCGGTTATTGGTCTTGAACGATACGGTCGATACGTGAACTGCAACAAAGCGCTTTGGAGAATATTTACTTTTGCAATTCATGAACGTTTTCCGACTGTTGTGCGTCTCGCAGTTAATTTGGAGAATGGCCAAAGAGTGTTTTTCAACCCAGAGAATACAATACAGCCAGTGGAAACACCACCAGCAACAAAATTAACATAGACGAGTTTTTTCTCAACATTCGTCAGTGATGCGTTTGTGAGAACGTTGCTCTATTCGGAAATGCCTTGATATTAGACATGGATTGCAATGTTGAAGAAATAGTTACGCAGAAAGCAAGGCCAACCAGTAGATAGATATCAAGGTGTGTTCCCAATTAATACTTTAAGACGAATTTACACAATCCAAACCCGTGTCAATTGTGGGATATCAGCTAAAATTTCATTGCCGAAGACATTTTATATCGTATAACATAAAAAATAAAACAATGCGTTTTTTATAAGCAGCACTATGTGCTTCTGTTGAGCTTTATTACAAAACTGAAAACACTTAACTTTAAGTTTTATAATCTAACCTATGCTTGAGCCGGCCTACGTGACCAAAGATGCTTGGTCAGCTAAAAGGGTTTGCGCGTGTTTCGCTCACTTA
>NW_017535276.1:0-1330 GCF_001853355.1 Bactrocera latifrons
CCATCCAATGGGCAAAATTAAAATTAGTAAAAATAAATAACGATTCTTTCTACAATGGCGAAACGCTTTTAACCGGAGCTTTACCAGTCAGAACACAATTTGCTCCAGCGGAAAAGGAAAGAATAAATCTTTTGTCATGGGAATCAATCCACGAGTTATTCATAGACAACATAAAACGTTTGGATTGCCTTCAGAATAACACGARTACCACTCAAACTGTGGCAATCATCGCCATTCTCACACTAGCAGCTTTTTCAATAATACTCTTCTGCCATAGGAGAAATAGGGTAATCCTGAAAACAAGCTTTACATCAGAAACATCGTCCAAGGATAAGGACCCAGTAGTACCAAAAACAGCAAACCCCATAACATACTTCAATTTTGACAACTTACCATATTTATGATCAATTGAGGACAATTGATTTTAAGAAGGGAGGAGTTAGCAACAATAACATTTAAAGCAACCAGAAGACACGCGCATCCGTTCTACTCGCCAAAGTGCTGACAGTACGTCTTGCGCAGTGTGGCGTGATTCTCTGGAAATCCAGCGGAATGTGGGAACCGACGTCAGCAGAACTGCAAGCGCATTAAGTTACCATAAAAATTATACAACTTGTTAAGTTTAGTGTTAAGCGAGCGGTTGAACAATAATGGTCGTGAGACCGGAAAAATAATATAATTTTTACTTTTGACAAGTAAAACCATAACTTATATGTACATCTACATATATATATGTATATCTATAACATAAATATAATAAGCATACACACATATACATATGTATATGCGTACGCAAGTGAATAAGGTATTTTGGGATTTTGCGGTAGCCCTTTATTTTGAAATAAAGGTGAAAAAATTTTTAATTGCAAAATTAAAATTTCTAATTCTTCTCAATTTTTTCGATCCGCGTTTGCGATTATCGGTCCTTTTTTCGCAATTTTTATCGATTTTCATTTTGCGCATTTATTGGTTTGGTTTGGCTTTCGTATACTTGGGAATCGATATTATCTTTTTTTTCGTTTTCGTAACCGATTCCAAATATATTTGTTGCCAGCTTTTATTGCTATTGGTTCGGCTTTCGTATATTTGGGAATCGACATACATATATTTTTTCGTTTTCGTTATTGTTAAAGTTGTGATATAATTTAACMCAGTGGAATAAAACAACCTGTTTAGCATGAAGTACAAACCGGAAGAGAGAGGACGTATTTATTCATTAATTCAGCATAAACATATTACAGAGTTGTATTTATTAGTACAAAGCTCTTTCTTTACTTCAACAGTAATCGATTCTTAATATATCTGTTGCCAACCGTTATAGTCTTTTTTT
>NW_017535276.1:3685-11153 GCF_001853355.1 Bactrocera latifrons
GAAAGAGGATTTGTTTCGCTTTGTTTTAGACGACAATTTTAATGATCTGCGAGCCACTAAAAGAAACATATTGTCAGTTTCTGCTCGCCTTTTTGATCCTCTTGGATTACTAGCCCCACTAGTTACCAAAGCAAAAATCTTATTGCAAGAGCTTTGGATCCAAAAACTAGATTGGGATGAGTCGATTCCATTGTGCCTTTTCACTAGATGGCAGAGCTTTAAAGCCAACCTAATGCAACTCTCATCGATAAGCATTCCTCGTTACGTAAACATTGAGTCGAGTGCCATCTGCCAAACACATGGCTTCTCCGACGCCTCAATAAGGGCGTACGGTTGCTGCTTATACATACGAAGTAAATCTGCTAGTGGTATTAAATGTATGCTGCTTACTGCAAAGTCTGAAGACCAAATCTCTTCCGCATCTTGAGCTCTCGACAGCACATCTACTTTCGAAATTATGGTCAAGAGTAGCGCCTATGTTGAGTCGACATTTTGAAAATATTACATTTTGGACAGACTCAGAAATCGGAACATTGGATTAAAACACATCCATCCTCACTACAAACCTTCGTCGCAAAAAGAGTGTCCGATATCCAAGAGTTGACTGACAAGGTACATTGGCGACATGTGCCAACGAAACAAAATCCTGCGGATCAAGTGTCTCGGGGTTGTAACGTGGACGAATTAAATAATTCAATATGGTTTGGCGGTCCACAGTTCCTCCTAGAAGACCCTGCATTATGGCCAACTAATAACCACTTCCAGCTCTCACCAGAAGGCGAAGCATTAGAAAAGAAGAAAACTACATTTACATTAATTTCGAGAAAAATGCAATTTTGAACCTCATTGAAAAATGCTCCTCTCATAAAAAATTGCTTCGTCTGGTCGCATATATATTTCGATGGATCAGGCGACCACCAAAATCCTCCAGAGGACAAGATCTGACTTCAGAAGAGCTAAACTTGAGTCTTCTAAAAATTGCACAGGTGGTTCAACATTCAGAATTTTCGGATTTTATTAAAAAATTGCATAAAGGTACCACCCTACCCGCAAACTTGCAAAAACTCAACCCGTTTTTGCATGAGTACTCAGATACATCGCTGTCATTAAGATTAATCCGAGTAGGAGGTCGCCTATTAAATGCACCTCTCCCATACGATGCCAAATTTCCGCTTTTATTAAATAAAAGTTCGCACTTCGTTATAACGTATTTACGGTTCCYGCATATTCGAAATCACCACGCTGGGGCTAAAKCGTTGGTTGCGCTTCTTCGAGAACGCATTTGGCTAATTAATGCCCGAGAAGCTTGCAGTAGAACCGYAAGAAACTGTATACATTGTTTTCATTACAAGCCGAAGTTGCAAAACCAAATTATGGGAAATTTGTCAGTCGAAAGACTTCGAGCCCTACGGCCCTTTCTTATATGTGGCGTAGATTTTTGTGGTCCGATATACACAAGTTTGAAAATACGCTGTCTGCAGTTTTCGTTTGCTTTAATTCATTTATTTTCGCCCTAAAGAGTTCGTTAATCGCCGAGGAATGCCCCAGAAGATGTTAAGAGGAAACGCCACCAACTTCGTCGGCATAGATGCTTTTATTCGATACATGCAAACTCAAAACATTCATTTAACTTTTCATTTGACAAAGCTGATGAGCTAAATTCATTGAAGGTTTTAATCACAATGTTTTCTACGTCGACAAATAAAGCATTTAAGGCACTTTTGATGCAGTTATTTATTACGTGGCAGTTGCAATTTGCCTTTACAATTTTATGATTTACCTCCTTAAGTTCTTTATATACGGAATTATGAACACCGTAATTAACTGCCGCATTATCCGCACTGTATGCTGCAATTTACTGAATGTTAAGGTTATTTTCAGTTGTGATTCTTACGATATTGAAAAAAATGTCTTTGGCAGCCTCTTTTGAGTCTCCATAAAAATCTAAAATTTTCTGTTGTATTCCTGTTTGAGCATCGAAATATTGAACGGCATATGGATACGTTTTCACGTTTCCAATATTTGATGCGTCGCTGCTTACCAAAGCAGTACATCTAGAATTAGATTTATTTTTTATTCCTGTCAACTAATTCATTTATTTTCGCCTTAAAACGGTTCATTGGTCGCCGAGGAATGTCCCAAAAGATGTTCAGCGACAACGCAAAAACTTCGTCGGCGCCTATTACAAGCTGCGCGAGCTGAAGGCCTCTGGCACAGGCAACGGGCGCCGCACTTCGGCGGATTATGGGAGGCCGCGGTGAAGT
The DNA here is from genome assembly GCF_001853355.1 of Bactrocera latifrons. Taxonomy (NCBI): domain Eukaryota; kingdom Metazoa; phylum Arthropoda; class Insecta; order Diptera; family Tephritidae; genus Bactrocera; species Bactrocera latifrons. The sequence continues at coordinate 5,950 of NW_017535276.1, forward strand.
GCGCCAAACATCTTATCGTTCGCGCAATCGGCAACGTGCTCCTCACAATTCTCAATCAAATCTCAATTCTCGGCCCCTAACACCTATGAGCCAGCACCCCAACGACGGCGAAGCGTTAACTCCGGCGCATCTCATAATAGGGTTCTCCATGCGAGCACTCCCACCAGCAGAGGTAGCAATGGACCCAATTCATTGCTGCGAGAGATGGCAACTTGTCTCAAGCAACAGTTTTGGCGACAGTGGAACAAAACATACCTGACGGGTCTTCAGGAGCGCACCAAATGGCTACACCCGAAACGGAATCTGCAGTCCGGCGACCTCGTCCTAGTACACGAAGACAACACACCACCGCAGCAGTGGGTAATAGGACGAGTCGTCGCAACCGTCGAAGGGCAAGACGGCAAGGTGCGCGTCGCAGACGAAACAACGAAAGCGGGCACAATTAAGCGCCCCATACACAAATTAGCCTTACTTCCAATTSACGTTGAAGGAACCTGATCCTGTCAAGGTGGCCGGTGTTGCGCCAAGCGACATCTTTGTAAATCTAAAACTAAATTTAAAAAAATGAAATATTAAATTATTATAATGAATAATGAAATTGAATTTATAAATATTGAATTGTACAAAATAATATACTTACCTTAGTAATACATCTATATTACCTTCATTTATAACTTACCTCAATTCATCTATTACAATATTTAACGAAAGATAATTACTTACCCCTTTTGTTACATACATATACTTATATTACCACTAGTTTAAGCCGTTAGTGTTTTAAAATTTAGGGTAAGCAACTAAATGAAATTAAAAATAAGCTCTATTTTCTTTTGAATGTGAACCGATACGCACGTCTTTTAATTTGTCGGCTAAACTTAACTTTTTTCGAGACAGGCAATTGGTGATAWTTGAATTTCTAATCGCGCATCCCAGTTACAGTTACTTTTTGGTATCTCAAAAACGCTTGAGAATTTTCAACAGTTTTATGTCTTGATATACTGCTTAGTTACTTTATAGGTTTTCGGTTCGGCCACAGTGAGCTTTGAAATCAACGAAATGTAAAGCAAAATGAATCTAAAAACTCAGATGTCCACTATATGGGTATTCGGGCAATACCTAATAATGTTTGCAATGAATTGGCTGCAGCTTTGTTTGTTTCGTAGGGTTTTTCAATAAGAGTGCTAAAAAAGTCAAATAAAACAAAATCCAGTTGGGCATATCAATGAAATTCTTTATTTCGGTAAAAGTACATTCAATGCCATTATGAACGAAACTCGATTTCTTTTGCATGGGACCATTTCGTAAGATAACATGTTCACCAAGCTTGATTTTCAATAAATCGTCCCTCTTGTTGGAACCCCAAGTCCATACGATGCAATTTGTTTTATTTAAAAAACAAAAACTTTTGTATTTCTTTCTTATTGACAAACCCGCTCTTTAAATTGAGACAACTGACTCCACATTTCGGCAGTAAATTCTAATAATCAAAATGACGTCCCAGAAAATTTTCCAAAACTTAAAAATTAACAAAAATTTTAAAACAATTTTTTATACATATGTATATAATAGTTTGAGTCCAAAATAATATTAATAAAGATAAATTAATATTTTATGACACCATCAATGACATTACAAATTTTCTCATCTGTTCTGACCTTCTCCCAAAGCTTATTAAAAGCTATTTGTGGATTATTAGTGACTTCCTTTTAATTTCTTCCATGCAGAGTCTTGTATGGCGCTATCAGTGAAATACWTTAACAATTAGAGTACTTTTAAATTCAGCCATATTCCCATGCCCTCTCATAAATCGCAATCCTCACTATTGTGTATTTGTTTGAATTTTGTAAAGGTATGCTGTTGAAGTTCAAAACCACACAAAATTTTTTCACAAATCAGTTTTGAGGTTTTCTCAGAACAAGATAAACTAATAAATTAAKTATATTTCATCAATTAACCTTTTTGTTTACCATTTTCCTATGTTGTCTCTTTGAATTTCAAAATAAAGAGACGCGTAATCTGGTATTCTTTCATTCTTCGATGATCGGTTAGAAGGTTTCGGTGAGAACGCGTAACAAACAAATTCAATAAAAGTGATATGATTAAATAAAAGCGCACTAATTGTTAAGATAATTGAAATTATTATTTTTATTTAGTGCGAAGTACAATCAATACAATTAAGTTCTGAATTGAATTCTGAATCTGAAATCATGCAAATGGCCTCCTCGATTTCTTTTGCAAGAATAATGTTGATAAACCAATTTTTCGAGTACTTTTCCGCTAAATCAAGTCGTATGTCATGAATAGAACGTTTAATATTGACTTCTAAAACTTGAGAAGAGTCTGGTTTATTGATAAAGAGCAATGATTTCAAATAACCCACAAGAACATGTAATGGTGTTAAATCAAGAAGATGTAATGGTGTTAAATCACTACTTTTTGAAGGCCATTTAACGTCACAATTTTTTGAAATAAAAGAACCTCTAAACTTTTCTCGTGCTGTGTAGCACGTAGCCACATCTTATTGGAACCAAATGTTGTCAAGATCAAGTTATCATCGATCTATACCGCTTTCCACTGACAGTATCGGAATATGTACGGACTTTTGATTTCACCAGACCAAAAACCTCACCGAATTGTCAATTTAGGTGAATGTAATGGTTGTTCATAAAACAGTTGTTACTTCACACCAGAACCGACAGTTTTATTTATTTACCGCACCATTCAAATAAAAATGAGCCTCATCGCAAAATAATCTAACAATATAATAGATTACTAGATTTTGGAAATTGATTATTTAAATAAAAATTTAATAATTTGTATCTTTCAATGATGAAATTGTATATTGAAAAAGAAAATACAGATCAAGAATTTGTATTTTTCAAGCTAATTCAACTAGTATTGTGAACATGTATGATGCCGCTAATTTTTTTTTCATGGCTTTTGAAGAGGTAACACCGGGATAACACTCAGTCGGAAAAAACGTGATTTTAAAGAAGTCTTCCGATTCCTTGAATCTTTGGTAAATAATAGTCTTAAATGACTTATTTATCTCTATCAGGATTTAAAAAAGTTTCGCAAACTGCTTCCACTACGCTATATTGAAGTTGATTTTTTTTGTTTTAGTGAGTGCTGATTTTTTTTTTTAAATTAATATCTCCAAAACTCTTAAATTAATTTTAATAGAATTTACAGTTTTTTTCTCTCGGCACGGCACTCCTCGTCGTACCAGCTGTTCTTTTGTACTTTCCGAAAACTAATACTTAAAATACGTGGCATAATTTTATATTGAATATTTTTTGTAGTAATATTTAGGTAAATTTAGAATCTTTTTATTAAAGTAATAATATCTAAATTCGGAAACAAAAATATGTTGAAGTAAAATGAAAATTATTTTACAAAAGTGGAGGTGAAATTAATGGAATGAAATGGGGAGATCTAATGGATGATATCTGCTAAATTCTTGACTGTTATCCAAGAATTGGATCGCGAGTACGTTATCATGGTTCTCCAATCTAGAGAGGTAACGACTACCAAAATTTTCTATAATTTCCTGCAGAGAGATTATTAAAACTAAATAAGGTTTCTTTAAGACCTTTCCGCTGAGGAAGGAAATTAAAAAACTTTCACTGAGTGAGAGAATAACAATATTTTATCGATTCATAACATATATGTATGTGCGAAAAGCTGCATAATTGCCGTGAGTATTCAAATAAAACCAAACTGCAGCAGAGAACGTAAAGTATAGAGAAGGTGCAAATTGATTTCTGTATGATGTTCGATTTGGCGGCTAACAGAGCCGATAGAATTTGGGTAAGGAATTCGCCGTCCTCGCTGCTATTTAGCAGAATTGAGCACGTGCGTGGCAGAAATATACGTAAAATGGCTGAGAATAAATAAAGAGAATAGCTTTGTAGAAAAATATACAAAATATACAAAGTCACACAGAGAATGTAAAAAAGCATACTCTGAGTGACATATGCATGCTTATTAGACCTCCCACTCCCGGGCTCCCGAAATCCCGGGATCCCGGACTTAAAACTCCTCCCGGGATTTAAAATTAATTTCCCGGGATATTCGGGATTTTTGTCCTTTTTTTTAAACACTGTTAATTATTATTTTTTCATAAACCTGTCTCTTATACACATCTAGATGTGTATAAGAGACAGGACCTCCCACTCCCGGGCTCCCGGGCTCCCGAAATCCCGGGATCCCGGACTTAAAACTCCTCCCGGGATTTAAAATTAATTTCCCGGGATATTCGGGATTTTTGTCCTTTTTTTAAACACTGTTAATTATTATTTTTTCATAAACAAAGTTGTATTTAAAATAGATGAACATTGCCAAAAAATAATTAGTAAGAATTTAGTACTTTAAAACACTGYTTGATCAAAATGACAGCACTGGTTTGATCAGCTGTTAATTGGCAAGCTGTAGCATGTGCCAAGCATACGATCAACCGCACTGCATTTTACAAACTTACACTTGTGCTTATTGTATAAATTGTAAAAATGGAATGTAAGTACTAAATATTTTAATTATAAATGTTAAAATAACAATTTTTCATTCACTTAGCATCATTTATAAAGCACACAAAAAAAAGGAGACGACAAATCGTCAACATGGTTTTATTTTCTAATATCAACAAGTTCAGAGGAAGCCAAGTGCAAAAAATGTAATGCAGTCCTCAAAACAAAGGGTGGTTCAACAAAAGGATTACACGAACATTTGAAGGTGAAAATTATAAATTCGCAATGAAAATAAGATTGTAGAGATAATTTTAGGTTCATGGCATAAAGTTGTGCCGCGAAGCAACTCCTACAATTGCTGTTCCCGAGAAAGTGGCAAAAAAACTTCACATTTTTCACCAAAAAATGAAGAAAATATTCGTGCTATTATGGCCAGATTGGTAGCTGTGGATGGATTAGCATTTTCAACCATTGCGCAATCAAAACAAATCAGAAAAGGTATTGAAGCCAGAAAATTTAAAGTTCCCAAATCTGACACCACAATCAGAAAGTATGTAATGGAATATTTTGAAGAATGTCGCGAAAGAGTGAAGAAAGAAATAATCGATTTGAAAGTGAAAAATAATAGATTTAGCATTTCATTCGACGAATGGACTTCTGTGGCCAATAAACGCTACTTGAATTTAATACTGCATGGTCAAAAAAACATATGGAACTTGGGACTCGTCCGAATAAAAG
>NW_017535277.1:0-2242 GCF_001853355.1 Bactrocera latifrons
AGAGTCAGGTATTTAGGTGTAGTCGTCGCAATATTATAGTTAGCAAATTCAGATTTAGTTGTAATAACTCGACCGATACGAACGGCTGCTGTTGTGCAAACAAGAGAAATAAAGAATATTAAAACCCAACTAAGTGTTTTAATAATTTACATGTATTTCGATTTCGTTTTGTTCCTCTTTTTTTTTTTTTTTTTGGTTTAAAGTTCATTGACCGGAGTGTAACTTATTTATTGGTACGTTATATTAAGACAGAGAGAAAACGTAAGAGAGTTAAACGAGAAATAGTTGGATCGCGGTGTCCATGCATACATATATGTACATACATACATAAATATCCACTGTGATTTTGTTGTTGTTTTTTTCTTCTGCCTTTGCTTATATGTTAAAGGATCCTGCTTGTTGCTTTGTTAGCCCAAGGGGTATCACCAGAACTTGCAAGTAAGAATACTTGACTTTGAAAAATTTTCGTTTTTTTTTTTTTGTTGTGTGTTTGGAGACACGAAGTAAGTTTGAAGGCAGATAGCTCAACAACAGTTTCTCAAAAATTTTCCTTGGTATAGTTGATTTATGTATGTACCATATGTCTATGAATAAATGTATATTAACTACGGAATATAAAATTTGGCACGGAAAGTTTGATGACCCATAAATTTTTTGTATGAATGTATATGCCCATATGTATGTAGGTGTGTATTTTTTATATACACTAGTGTACCTTTACTTTTATGTGCACATATGTATGTATTTTAATGTTTTTCCCCCGCCTTTGCTTATTTATTATAGGCSATCCTGCTTGTTGCTTTTTTAGCCCAAGGGGTATCACCAAGACATGCCAGTAATAACACTTGACTTTGAAAATATGTATTTGTGTTTTTTTTTTTTGGAAAATTATAGTGTGCTTGGAAACACAAAATAAGCAATAGGCAGGTACCGTAATTTTTTCATTTATTTCGGTACCTATATATATACATACATACATATACATATATATATTCCGAACTGTCTAACTGGTTTTTCGTATGGAACAGTTACGTTATTTCTGAGTAGCTGTATGCCGTTTTACAGCTTAAACTGTATATTGAACATACATATGCACATAAATAATTTTATTAAAAATKAAATTGGAACGGACTTACTTTTTTCTTCGCCAAGGGTTTTTGTTCAATACTTATGTATGTATGTGTTCTCTCTGTCGTTTTTCTCTTTTTGGTTTTTATTTCCTCTTTGATGTTTTCCGTGCTGAGTTTGTAGTCTGTTCCCACGTTGCTTGTATTCCTTGTTTGCTCTGCCGTATGTCTTGGGGTTTTGGTCATCTCATACTCATCACACAACACAACAGTCAGCACACAAAATACATTATCATACACGCAACCCACGCAACAAACCTACCACACTACACACACGCCATACGTATATATGTACTTATTTTTCTTGTTCTTTTAGCACTGCACTGCACTCTAGTTACAAGTATGTGTTTAGTGTTTATTTTCTTTAGTTAGTTGATTTGTATTATACCGCGTCCGGTTATGTATTCAGCAGAGTTGAGGTTATTGACCTTTTTTTGTTTTTTTTTTTGTTATAACGCGCCCGTTTAATGCTATTTGTTAATATATATATGTTCACTTTTTCTTCACTTTTTGCACTTTTTAACTTTTTTGTTTTTTATTTTCTATGTTGTATACTGTGTGGCTTTTTATCATACATAGGTTGTTCACAGCACTTAGTTTCACTGATTAGGTGGGGAGAATACTTACGCTTTGCTTATGTGGGTTCGGTTAAAAGAAAGATATTGTATATAAAAATATAGCAATTTATATTATACGTATTTCCCGTTGCGGGCGAAAACTTCAGTATTTTTTTGTAATACAAATTTCAAGCTGTAATTTTTTATTTATTATTTTTCACTGTTGATGTGCACACACACACACGACCGGATGATGACTCCAAATCTGGACCAGAACTCGATGACGAGAAGTGGCGCATCGACGGTGAACAACTTGGCGAGACGTGTATACCTTTTCGGGCGTAAAAATCGAATAGAAAGAATCCCGATCTAAGCAATCATTTTTGGTCGATTAGGTGATGAACACGGTAACGTATGGCGTGTGTGTAGAGTTTTTTTTTTTTTTTTTTTTTTTTTTGTTTTTGTATAGTAGGAGGAAGCATCGAAAGCCGGAGTGCGGAACTTTAATCCGCTAAACCTAACCTACTCCCAACTCAAGACTCTCCCACGGAACCACCA
>NW_017535277.1:2732-8152 GCF_001853355.1 Bactrocera latifrons
TAATTTTTTATTTATTATTTTTCACTGTTGATGTACACACACACGCGCGACCGGATGACGAGAAATGGCGGATCGACGGTGAACAACTTGGCGAGACGTGTATACCTTTTCGGGCGTAAAAATCGAATAGAAAACATCCTGATCTAAGCAATCCTTTTTGATCGATTAGGTGGTGAAAACGGTAACGTATGGCGTGTGTGTAGGTTTGTTGCGTGGGGTTGCGTGGGGTTGCGTGTATGATAATGTAGGTTATGTGCTGACTGTTGTGTTGTGTGATGAGTATGAGTTGTGTGACGAATATTGCATTGTGTGCTGAATGTGGTGTGTCGTGATGCAGTTTGTGTTGAGGGGCGAGATGCCATGAAGTCGCATAAACAGAAAGACTTGCGGTTCATTCGGAAGTTGCTTTTAAAAAATGTAAAACATACTGTTACAAATCCCTTTTGTTAAAATGAACTCTTTATATTCTTGCACGTTAAAATATTTACTTTTTCAAATTTATAGATACCATAAGAGTGTCACTATGCTCGTACATGGTTTCCAGAGCTTTTACTGTAGTACACATTGTAGTACGGAAAACATATGCCTGCCTTTAGCATAATAGCGATCACATCGCCACTATAGAACCTGCAATTTATTATAATTCATCAATATTCAGAGACTATGTAAGTAAGTAAGTGAATGGAAAGAACTTACGAGTATTAGCTAGTTAGAGCGTTCAAGATGCTAATACCTTTCCTATAAATCTCGACATTTCCGATGTACAATATAAAAATTAAAATGCAAAAATTGTTGTTATATCGGCAGAAAACATTCCTGAAGTAATTTCTTATAATTCATAGAATTCATTATCATAAAATTCAAAATTGTCACAGTCCATACGAGAGCTAATAGCTAATGGAAAGTCAGATTTATTTTTGAGGGAGAGTCGTTTTGAGGGAAGAGTTTAGGATGCTTTAGATGACTATATTCTGCGGAACATTTACGGATGCATTCGAAGTACTTCTTCATTGATATAAACAGAAAAAATGATTATTTAAAGGATCGTCTCAGTGTCAAATTTTCGAAAAATCAATTTGTTTTGTTGCGTTATCGGATTGCATATACTGTTATAAACATTAAACGCTACAGCGTTTCTTGTAGAGAGCGAACAGAGTGGGAAACCGAGCGAGACAATCATTAAACGCGTTTATCTCAAAATGGTGTTTTTTCAAAGCAATTTCCTTCTTTCAAATGAAGAGTTTTGAAGATATGTAGTTCCAATTTGGAGAGAACATTTTTAACGTTATTCTCTATCGCGATATCTAATCTTTTTTCGAAATCTTCCAATTTTTTTCCACGAAAAACTGTCGAAAAAAGGGCTAATTTCAATACTTTTTATTCCAATCATTTTGTCAAATTTAACAAAAAAAAAACTTCCATAGCGCGATATCGACTTTCCTACAGATTAATAACCCTTTTGAATATTTTTTAGATGAAAATTGCGGTCAAAATCGTGGACATTAGGGTGCTTAAAAAAATTTTTTATTATTATTTTCAACTCTTACCCCTTCAAATGTTAGTGATTGACAAAATAAAAATCCCCCCTCAACCTAGGCGCTGTAGCTTAACTCTAAAGAAATACAAAAAATATTCACTTTTAGACAGTAATTTCTTGTTACTTTACATTTATATATTATTGTTTATCACACATGAATAAAAACGACTCTTGTATCTAAAAAATAGTTTTCTAATTATAATCTATAGTGAAATTGGAGAAAAAAAAATTAGTAATTTTTGCTTAAAAATCGAAAAATTTCTCTAATTTGTACGAAAGCAAACTTTAACCGGAAAAAAATTCCCTTATTTTTGTCATAGGAGAAACCAAAATTTAACATGTAGATGTCAGACCCCAAAAGTCGTGTTGACCGGTGTCATCCGCGATTCAAAAAAAGGATCCCTACAAGACGGCAGAACAAATTCCAGTTTCAATTTTTTGGAGAAAACCCAGATCCACTATCTGTAGTTAACGTAAAAAGACGGTTACTCGAGGCAGAACTCTTCGGAAAGTTTCAAGGAGCTGCTTAGAGTGTTCAAAGAAATACCGCCATTGGACAGCAAAGTAGTGGAAAAGACTATTATTTTTCGATGAAAGTATGATAAATAGGATTTCTTCAGATGGAAAAACTTATGTCCGCAGGCCCCGATGCAAGGAGTTGGACCGCAAATACACTAGGATAACTTTAATACATTGCGGTGGCTGCATAATGACTTTGGGTGCCATATCGTGGTGAGGTATTGGACCTATTTATAAAATAAACGATATTCTGATGATAATATGTCCGTAACGTGAATTTACCAGCAAGATAAAGACTTGAAACATATTGCTCGTGGTACAAAACAATGGTTTCAGAAGAACATGCTGCATCTATTAGACTAACTTTTATGCATCCCGGACTTAAACTTAATCGAAAATGTTTGGACACATTTGAAGAAAAGAGTTCGTTCTCACAAAGTTGGAAATTTCCTGGAATTATACGAAAAGGTTAAACAATAATGGAATAATATTCCAAAGGACATCTTGCGAAAGTTTAGTAGAGTTCATGCCAAATTTTTCCAAAAACAAAAGAAAGCGTTGTTAATTAGGTGCACGATCTATTTTTGACTCATAAAAATGCCTTTAAATATGCAAAATTTATCCTTTAGAGAGAAACATTTTTTTGAAAATGAAAATATCAACCGATTGGGATTTTTCCTACTAGCGTTGTTAATTAGTTGCACGCATCTGTATTTATAAAAAAAAACGATCCCTTGTACCAACTGAACAATACTATGTGAACTTTGTCTGAATATGATTCATGAATCTTTAATGTTCATTAGTTATGCCTTAAACACATGAAAGACGACACGCAGCATCTGTCCGATATTAAAATACATAGCACGACTTCAGAGCAGCAGGCTTGCAGTCACTGTTGCCAAATTAAAACTTTAATTATGCCGACGATAAAGGGCAGCTGTAGTGATGCTACTAATAAGCGAAATTTAAAATTATTCAAAGCAAGCAACAAGTCAAAAAAAGTATGAAATATAACAGTTTAACAACTTTTCAGTTGCTTTATGATAGGAAAAGCCGTAAATTCTGCTTTGAAGGAAAACGTGTCGGAAGATATAAAAATTCTTGACAAGATAGTATGAAGATGCCTGAAAAATAAAGGGCTGTGATAAAAACCTATTTTAAATGATAAGCAATATGAATACGTCACCTTCTATAATTGGAAGCATATTTACTTGGTCCGATGCAACCAAAATAATTGAAATAGGATCATAAGAGTGTGGATATGTACTGAAAAACAGGTTGATGTACTATACAAGATTGCATCATATGTCAAAGAATAAAATGCAATGGGTCATTTAAGTCTAGGGGTAGTTATCGCGGAAACGAGCTTGACGTACTTCGGCGAATCGCCACATATTATATTGATATTCTGCAGGACTCATATTTTCGTTCAGGATAACGATCTAAAACTCACCGCAACAATTACGGAATTGTGCTTTGTAAGTAATGTAAAAATTCCTTGCTGCAAAGAAGGATGGAAACAATAAAAAATATTGTTTGCTATTTTTGATTTTATGTATATTGTATATTTGATCTAATCGGTGTTAGCTGCATATATTATGCAGATAACAATTTTCGGATGCATTGGTGCATATGAAGGAATAATGGATCAAAGAAAATTATTGGATGGACACATTGGGTAGCAACTTGAAAACCAAGTTACCTTTTTTCATTCTGAATACGATTACGGTGATTGCACATTGAACTTTTTCCTTGTTTTTTTCGAAAATTTTTTTCTATATCAACTGTGTTTTGTTGATATTCCTTAGTTCGTATTAAAAAGTTTTTAAAATTTAATTCGCTAATAAAATATGCTTATATTTTATTGATAGTTGTTCTCCGCTATTGTACCACGATTAAAAGATTTTTTTAAATATCTCCCAGATTCTGAAGTTACCCATCAGAAAACACAAATTTGTGTATTTTTCCATTGGAAATGGCATTGAAATTAAGTTTACAATAAAACTGGTTATGTTTTATGACGACGCAGTTGTATTAAGTCAGCTTTTAAAACATTACAGAACTAGCGAAATAAATAATTTATGTATATTTCAGGGCGAATTTCCATACCCTAGTACTTCTTCATGGACTAATTCTGAGTTGGGTATACCCGCAGTGAAAGAATAAAGGTAATTTTTGTTTTAACATCAACCACTTTTCATGTATATAAATAAAACAAATAACAAGTTGTTTTTAATTAATTTATATTTCAGGCAGGATATTCATACTTCAAAAGTTTCGTTAAGTTAAATATTACAATTTTGATGGAATGCTAAATGGAAAATGTATACAACTTCAAAAATAACAAATTATTTTATTTTCTTAGCCGCCTTGTACGAAATGGGTTATAATGTTATGTTACTACGGAGTCACGCCCGGAATGGCATTAGTTATTTTAGTCAACAAAGTATTTATCCTTTAAATGAAACGTTTTTTTCTAACAGTTGAGATGTGCTTTTTTTTGGGAAGTTTATTGCATTTTTTTTATATTACTCTAGTTAACGAGTTTTTTTTTTTCCTTTGAATGAAAACTCTGTTTTCTTAACAATGGAGGTGTGTTGTTTGTCGGAATAAATATACAAATAGTAGGTTCGTTCACAGTGCTAAATGCGTGTTTCCCTCTAGCGCTTTAAAGAGCTACTGAATCGCACATGATAAATGAGGAAAAGGTTGACAAGTAAGTAAGTATCAGGGAGAAAGAGATGTCTAATTTATTCCAGTTTGAAAGCGGCTTAAAATAAACGGTTTTTGTTTTTATAATTTTCCATTGTAGCCAGATCGGGCAAAATAATAACTTTTGGGCATTTAAATTAAAACTCCCAACATTTATTACATTAAAAAATTTGTTATATTCAACTTCTAATATACCAGAAAAMTATTTAAATGTTATTCATGATCTAATGGTACATTAATAGAACTGACTTTTGAACAATACCTAATAAGGTGAATTAGACCTGCTAGTACTCAAATAATAAATGTTTTTAATCATTTTTAATTGAAAATTTATATTTCTATGCATCACATTTTTATAAGCGATCTTGAAACACGGCAACAAATCTGTTCTCATATGTTTTCGGTGTAAATTCGATCTAGCCGTTAGCGTAGTTTGGTAGCTAAGCGGTTCTTATATTTCCAGTGGCAGGAGAGTTCGGCATCTTTTATCTTTGGTAAGTATGATGTAGTGATGGCAAGATTGGCACGATTCCGATTACTTTGGCGGAGGGGTAAAAAAACCGAATTTCCATAGAAATGGGGTACGTACGGATAGGGGAGCTTCTCCAGAGTAGGAATATCCAAAAATTAGATAAAAATTACTAATATTTTT
>NW_017535277.1:8742-11945 GCF_001853355.1 Bactrocera latifrons
AAAGTGTGTTTAAAGTGGTGAAATAGCCACTTGAAATGTCCGAATTTTGCGAATTTTTGAACTTTGAGGTCGAATATCTCCTAAACTAAGCGTTTTTTGATCAGGAGAACGTCCTCTTTCCAACGGTACCTTCAAATCGCGGCGCCAAAGAAATCGGAATTGTGCCGCAAGATTAATCGAACAATTGATTTTAACCCCTTAACGTATTTCCACGAGTCTGACTCGTGGTACAATTTCTGTTCCTAACATGATTATCACGAGTCTGGCTGGTGGTGCGTAGAAGTGTATATTTGATAAAAAGAGAATTTAAACTTTCTCGTTATTTTCAGCTAATAATGTAAACAGAAAACATTGTTGCAGTTGAGTGCGTTATCTACTGTGTAATTATCCATATTTTTTGTTACGCGTTAAAATTAAATTGTAATATTTTATTTTGTAAAACAAGCGTGCGTTCAGTGCACGCTGTGTGCTAACAGTTGGAAGCGAATTTCCTTGCGCTAATTGATACGACAAGGTTTTAACTGGTTATTTTCTGTTCCATACCGGTTTAATTGTATCGGAAATGACCGTCCTATTAAATGCAATAGTAATCGATTTTTTCCAAAATAATCGTGAGTGTCACCACTCAAATTTTAATAAGTGTCTGTTGGCATATATAGAACCACTGTAGAGGAGGAGTTGAGTCACTATCAGCTGATGCTATGTAAACAAAGCCACAGCTGAGAGGTATCACTGTAGAAACGTCAAGGGGAGTCCGGGGTTGAGTTTCTATTGGAATCCAAGAACCAATAACCGGAAAAAGCTTGCATTGTTTTATTTTCTAAAAATTAATGGAAAAGTTGTCCCAAAAATATTGGTTATATATAAAAATCTAATATATTTTCAAAAGAAAATATTTTTAATATGTATTTTTAAAGATGAGAACAATGTGAGCAAACACATGAAAAATTAAGTTTTTTTTTTTTAATTTATGCCTTTTTAACTGTGGTAAGTTAAAAAATGTTTNACATGAAAAATTAAGTTTTTTTTTTTTAATTTATGCCTTTTTAACTGTGGTAAGTTAAAAAATGTTTACCACAGAAAAATGTCACGTACAAATAAGCAACCACAAACATGAAACAATCGAATAGTGGGGTATGTGGAATATGTTCATTCACAGCCATATTTATGTTTTTGCCATCGTAGCGGATGTTTTTGCAAGACAATTTGTTTGAGTTTATTTCATGGTACAATCCTTTTCGATGATTTATTTAGTTATTTTAATCTGGAAGAAGTGTTTGCAAATTTTCCTTGGGATGATAAATAACGGATCGACTGGGATTTTATTCCAATAAAAGTACCTACGAAATAACTAAATAAAATATTGCTGCGTAATTGGTTAGGTGCTGTTCCAATTTTATGATTTTAGAGATGAAAAAGCGATACGCGATGCTTTGAAGTTGGTCGTGAATTCGAGACAAAATTTTAAATTCAATGACATCCTCGTGGAAGGAGCACGTCGCATTGCTAGGTAAGCTAAAGTTAAACTTCATTTAAAAAGATTTGCCATGTATTTCTTATTTTTATTTTTTATAGAATCAGCAAAGAAGCTGGTATACAACGTTTGATTATTTGTCTGCCTTAAACGCTAGTCCCAAACCAATGACTTTGTGCTTGAAGGTGGAAGTAAGTTTTTGAAGAGCAAATTCCACGGTGAATGTGCTGTTCGGATGTTGCACAAGCTATTGTCAATTGCGCTAGGAATCCCTATCAAGCTGTTGGATAGGTTTTGAGCAAAATTGAATTTACATACTTTCTAATATGCTAAAAACTGAAGACCCACCCCCATTGAATGATTACATTGTGTTATGGGTAAAGATGAAAAATRGTGGGGATACCGTCGTTAAGGCATGCGTTGCGATCCTACTTTCCTATTGAAAGTCAAGTTTACTGAGCTTATCTGTCCTGGACAATTTTTTGCTGAGCTACATATGGAACGTATCGATCGCGAATGTATTACCGATGTCATCTGGGTGTACAATTGACCTCCATGGAAGAGCAAGTACCATGGGAATTGCGACCATATCGTGCTGCGCAATATTATGATACCGAATTGGGAGAGTTGGAAGAATCAGCTCCATCAAAACCGTTAGAACATCAGGAAGAACTACGTATGTTTGCATAAAACTACTATAATGRCAACAACGCTAACAACAACAGCCCAGCAAATAATAAACAACACTCATCAAATAAAAGTTGGTGGCGTTGATGGCCAAGCAGCGATTTGAAAAGAAACATTTGGATCTATGCGAATTACAATTCGTCTTTACATCTAGTGAATTATGGTCGATTATGATTAGTGTGGAAGTTGATATTTAAACTTTAAAAAACAAATAAACGTAATTTGGCTAATAATGAACTCATATTAAAAATTAAAGAATTTGAGTTGTATTTTTATTTGGGCCAAACAAGTTATCGATTTAAATAAATTCAAACGGAATATATTTCGAGCAATCATTTATTTGCAAAATAGTGTTGCGTAAGCTAATTTAAACTACTTTTTACTACTATATAGATATTGCAAAATCAAAAAATTTTCGAATTTGTTCATGAATAAGTTAGCTAAAACGTTTAAAAATATGCGTATTTATTTATATCTACTCAGCCGAAAGCCTTTGATGCTAGCGCTGCGTACTTTAGTTTACTTAATAATTTGTTTATTATGTAAGCTTTAATAAAATAAAAATAAAAATTTATATCTAGAAGATATAATTAAATCTTTTGATAACAGCATTAAATTTCATTATATAAGCAAAATTTAAAATAGTATTTATAAATGTATAAATATAGTACTGCAAATGTATAATTTAATATTAAAGCATTTTTGCTTTACGCAACCCGTTTTAACCTCTCGCCACCCTTATTCACCAGAGGTGACTGTGATGTTTTTATAGTAAACGTACACTTGGGGGTTAGGTTAAGTACTGGGAATGGCACTTTTACTACTCCCTTGTACCATGTATAGATCTTTTAAACATCTAAAATTAAAGAAGTAAGGCGAAAATGCCTCCAATACGCAGTGCACTGTGCAAGTACTTTACCAAAGAAAATTCATACGATGTACTATGCAAGTTGTGCTGCAAAATATTCTACATCAAATATGATTCAGCATTTAAAATTAAAGCACGCAGAGGAGGCTACGCCCCTAAGGCAAATAAAAACAA
>NW_017535278.1:0-11009 GCF_001853355.1 Bactrocera latifrons
TGGCCACACCTGAGCCAGGCGTGGAGTCGCTATCCTTATTAAATCGATGTTAGAGAATTAAAATTCTCCATCATAATTTCAGTCGTAGATGGAAAGAAGACTATTTAAAGGACCTCCACAAGAGGTATCGATGGAAAACATCAGAAAATGCGCCAAAGCCACCCACCTACCGAGTGGCGACTTGGCCGTATAGAAAACCTCCATTATGGCTCCGACGGTCACATCCGGGTCGTTGATCTCCGTACTCAAAGCGGAATACTCACCAGACCGCTGGTTAAATTATGCTTTCTACCAACCGCGAATAATAGCGAAAATCCGATGCTAAATAATCCGAACATAATGCCGAAACACAAACAAAAATCAATCAAACAAGGAAAATAAATCAATAAAACCGCAACCAACCGTTAACAATAACAATAGAAATTACAGAAATGGTCGGTCAATACGACGACCCAGTCATGCCACATAATGTGGCACAATAGCACATTCCATTTATATACTACCAAGTATATTCAACTACAATTTTTTACAGAGATCAAGATGGACGTGGACATGCCTACTACACCAACTCCAACTGTTCGGTCGGCAACCAACGTGGCACGTACTGGGCCTATCCCCACGCCCCGCCCGACCAATGCTATTGCATCAACTACCGCTTCTGGTAGTGGCTCACGAGCAGCCCCCTCAACGCCATCCGCCCAAGCCGAGCCGCGTCGCATCCGATGCCCGCTATGTCGCCGGAAACACCGACTACAGCACTGTGGGCTCTTTAAGGAGTTATCGCCGACACAACGCCAGCGTGTTGCTCAGGCACATGAGCACTGCCTCAACTGCCTGTCGCATACGAATGTGACGCAGGAGTGTGGTTCTGCCGATTTATGCCACACGTGTGGCAGACCACATCACACGCTGCTGCACAGAACACCACGACGCGATATAGGTCGGCCAGCTGCCTCAAGCACGGGTATACCCCCGCAAGGAAACCGGATGGTACGACGCCGAACCAGTGCAGCCCGGCCTGAGCCCCATCAATGGCGTCCGCACCACGTTGCACCAACCAGGCGGCGTCCAAAAGAGCCACAGCATCGCCCCGCTACAGGACTCAGCAACGTAGTCGCAACTCTCCAGCAACTCCAGAGATTGCTAGGCTGAATATTCGCCTAGGGGGGCCGGGATGGCTAAATGAGATAAGCCGCCCCCCCCCCTAATGCCACTACACCAATACACTAGACACACATAATCCCCATTCCACAGGACCCACACATCAACACCACCCACACGCGAGATCATATCCACACACGCAAACACACGCCACACTCGTAAAAAGGGTAATCGTCTTAGGCTTTGGCTCAGTCTCGTTTTGATTTTCAAACGAAGCCTACGCACCGCCGCTGTGATCCTCGCGCCTTGTCAATCATCCGCACATATTTTTCAATTTCTGAACTATTGTTTAAAATCTCATTCAAAACAATTTAATAACCCGAATTTGTAACCAATTAAAAAATCTAATTAAAGATTGAAAGTATAACGTAATCGAGTGGTTTCATTTAAAAGCAAAGTGAAAGCGGTAAGTGTCTAAAAACAAAGGTGAAAAGAGTGAAGCGCAAATGCTCTAAACAATATATATAAAGGCCAAAAATGGAAAACAGCCGGGTTCAAAAACGTTAAATATATATATATATAAGCGAGTAACTGCGGAAGGGAACCGGGATGCTGCGATGCTGTGAAAAGCGGAGGTGTATACCGATCGACGTCGTATCGACAAAAGGTGCGCGAGATCCTTTCTCTTTTTCTTTTGTTCTAATTAGAATGTAGAATGTTATCATGTTTTAGTGCATGTGCGTGTGTGTGTGTTAATGTGTAATGTTCTCTCGCGTGATGAGGTGAATGCGTGCTTTCGATTCGGTGTGGTGAACTGATGTAAATCTGATGCGACGTCGCTACTCATTTAGCCATTGCCTATCCCGTAGCAGAGTGCACGAATGGTTTCAACGTTTTTAAAGTGGTCGTGAGGACATAAATGATGAGCAATATGTGGGCCAATCAAAATCCGTGATCACCGAAAATTCCATCAAAACTGTGCGCGAATTCATCAAAAATCAGCGGAAATTATCATTGAAATTTCATTTCAAATTTTCGCTTCCACACTTTATTTAGTTCGTATACTGTCGACCCAAATATCTTTAGATATTTTAATATTGGCTTCATTTTATGCCATATCTTATATGGTGTTTTTCTTATATTTTTTAAAACTTTATTTGGGGACCTATTAGCTAAATACGTTGCTGTTAAAAGAGCTTCACTCCAAAAACTTTTAATAAGTTCAGTACAGTTAATCATAGAGGAGCTTTTTCTGTGTTCTAATCATCCGGTTTGCAAAACCATTTAATTGCAGGGTATGATAAATAGTTAAATGATAACTTTTTCGACACAAAATTCACGCATTTCTTTAGATTTACTATTTTTAAGTGGAAATGAGCCTCACTTTTCGCCACAAAGTCTTTAAACACAAAAACAAGACTGATTTGTTTTTATTATCAATAGTTGAAGGTGTAATCGGACTACATACATACATCAGAATGAACTACGAATAGTGGGCGTTCCATATTTTCTTTGTTTTTATATATTATTTTTCAAATTTTAGCCTAGACTGGATTCCGTTAATACAAGCCATACATAATTAATTTCTATCTAGCTGTACATTTTTTATAAGTTTAACATCTTCAAACAATCCATCTTGTTTAATTTCTAAGAATTTTCATACACTAATATGACCACATCTTTCATGCCACAGGCGATATTCTGTATCATGTGAAATTTTGAATGTATCAAGTTTACTGTTTAAATTAAATTTTACAATCAAATGCCAAGTTACCATTTTTGATTCCTTTAATATCATCCGGATTAAGTTTGACGGACATTCCAGCATCTTCTTCACTGATAGTAAATTGTGCAAGGAAATGCACTACAGCACATTTTGTAATGCAATGTTGTTCCCAGAACTGTTAAGGTTTCGCAGTAGCATATACAAATTCTCCACGTTTTGCAGTCTTAATCGGCACACTTGGATCTAAATTCTCATACTCAGAAAACAAAGTAATATTATTTACCAAGTGATCTGATTCCCCCGAATCTAATACATATAAAATCTACTCCGTCTGCCTTTCATTAGAATTTGCTAATTTCATCATAACTGCAAACGCACGTTCTGGCTGCGTTGTCAGTTACCATCTGAATTTGTCTCCCTCTAACATTACTTTCAGCGGGGACATTCTGGTTGCTTTAACTTGTTCTTAAATGGTTTCTTTACAAATTTTGTTATTTGTTTTTGTATGATTTCCCCCTAGACTCTCGTTTGCCTATAGTTTGCAACACTTTAGCACTTGTGGCTTTGTTAACCCATTTAGACCTACCGTCTCATATACGATACACCAAATGTAATAAATTATTTTGAAGTACCGTTGATAAGAAATTGTTTACATCTTGTGTTGGTGTCACGTGCACGGTCTAAAAAATACTACAAAAATAACTTTAGTGTAATAGTTGGTATCATCAGGTGTGTACCTATGCGAGTTGAATGTGATTTGAGAATAAGAATTTCAACATGTAATCAAAACGGTAAGAATTCATTATTTTATCATAACTACCACGTACTTAGATATATTTATAGTAAAAACGAAAGTTAGAGATTAAAAATGTAGAAGCGTTTTTGTTGTTTCGTTTATTTTAGTATATTTTTTTTTATTCGTAAAAAGTAGTGTATCGTATTTGATACAGTAGTCTTACACACATTGCGTTTTTCCTTGCAAATCTGTGTCACTGAATGAAATTGTTACGCTGGAGGATGACGAAAGTGGGAATTCTGAACCTGCAATGATATTTATTTACTTCCACCTGTAAATGCAAATGAAGACTTGACGGATGAAGATTCTGGGTATGAGGACAACGTCCAAATCAACAACCTACCACGCAGTTTGTTGAGAACACATGCAGAGCTGCAAGAAGTAAGTACAGAAACATTGGAAGATATTTCTGAAAGTCACTCTTGCGCAAACGAGTGAACCAGAAGTTTACGAGCCGTTACGTAAAATAGCTAAAAAGTATCACTGGCCAAAAAAACAAAAAAAATGACACTGCAGTTACCCCAACATGGAAGTCTATATTATATGTGCGTCAAGATAGATTGATTGGTTTTCGTTATTTTTTTCGGAAGAAGTGTATCAATTACTTACTACTGAGACTAACAAATACTTAGGAAGGAAAAATCTTCCTGCTGATATCAATATAGAGGAAATAAAGTGTGCTATCGGAATTATGTTGGTCAGCGGCTACTGTCAAGTGAATAGAAGACGCATGTACTGGGAAAATTCACTTGATACGAAAAATGATTTTATTGTCAGTGCATTATCTCGTGACAGATTTTCAGTCATATTTTCAGATATGCACTGTGCTGATAATTTACAGTTAAATAAATCTGACAAATTTGCTAAAGTACGTCCACTTATGAAAAAATTATCCGAAGATTTTTGAGACATTGTCCACACAAAGGAAATCATAGTGTTGATGAGGCTATGGACATGGACGACATGGATGCAAGCAATTTATACGTGGGAAACCGATAAGGTATGCTTTTAAACTTTGGGTGGGCGCGACATCAAGTGATTATATAGTATGGTTTGAGCCATACCAAGGTGCAACCACTAATTTGAACTCTCATTACGCGAAATTGGGTCTTGGTGCCAGTGTAGTCCTCACATATACTGATATACTTAGCAAACTAAATCTCGGATTAAATTAGCATTTGTTTATAGATAATTTTTTTACTGGACTGCCATTGATTGCTGAACTAACAAAGAGAAACATATGAGTAACCGGGACTATAAGAGAGAATAGGACCAGTAAGTGCCCTTTATTAGGAAATCAAGAGCTGAAGAGCCGTGTATGCGTTGATATTATCAATATTATCAATGATATTACAATCAGAACATGGGAGGTGTAGATCTGACAGACCAAAACATATCATCACTCAGAACAAGTATTAGTGGTAAGAATTGGTATATGCCCCTCATCTTGCAGTGTGTTGATATGTAACTCCAAAACGCCTGGCTACTATTTAGATACAATGGCGGTGGCATGGATATGTTAACATTCAGACTGAGAAGTAAACCAGGGCCGAGTAGACCATCATCACCTACTATTGATGCCAGGTTTGATAACATAGATCTCTATGCAATCAATCAGGCAGAAAACAAAAGGACTAGGTGTGGGTTATGTCATCGATTGCGTCCTGCAAGATGCATCAAGTGCGATGTTGGTTTACATGTCAACTGTTTTCTAGCTTATCATACTAAAAAATAACATATAACATAACATACTCGTATAATTGTAATTTTAACAATAAATAACTTCTTTGATGACTTTGGTATTATTGCATATATATGAGCCTACTGTATCATAGGCCTTTTCTACCTAACCTGTAGAAATGTAATTTAAAAAAAAAATTTTTTTATGTTCTGTGGAACCCTAGGACTAAGAAACATATACAAAAAACACTTCAATTACAAAAAAAAATAGTTTCAGGTCTAAATGGGTTAACTCCTTTTAATGTTAAATTGCTCTCAGAAACAGTTTCTATTGCAGTTATTACTCCACCATAGCACTCCACGGTTGTGCTCAAAGTAAATGAGGCACTTTGTCCATTTCTTCTATCTTGGCTCCTGCCGCGACTAACTCAGTGACCAGATCATCAAATAAATGAAAGTGGTTCACTAGCGAAGTATCACCTTTTAATTTAATGCCAGGCTTTTACGCTCGCAAATAGTATCCAAGTTGTCAAAAATTTGCTTAGCCCTATTACCATTATTGACATAAACTAAAAACGAATCACTCAAATATTCGATACAAAGATCTTTGCATTTCTTTCTACCCATTTCACTTCCTCACTTAACTCCGTTTGTTTTTTATATCAATTACACTCAACAAACCGTGTTCCTCTAACAGCGCCCTTACTCGAAACTTCCAAATCGATTATTTTTCCTCGTTAAATGTTTTTATTTTCCTTTTTCCTTTGTCCATCTTCTTTTTCTGGCTCCTAACGAGTATGGGAATAACTGTTGTTTTGTGGTTGCTATGTACCTCTCAGAATCGGCTTTGCGTTTCTTACTTTTCCTACAGAGGCTTCTTCGATTCAGCTTTTATATCCTCAACTGAGTCAAAACTGTGTCCTCGGAGTGATCATGTGATTTTGTTGAATAGCCAGACGTTACACGAAGGTAAAACAGGCGAATGCGGTGGTTGCGGCACGATATTAGTTTAAAATGTTGCGAAATGATCGCGAGTAACCAATGCAGTAGGTACATTATCGCACTTCTTTGTTCAATAAATTCAGACATAGTAAAAATCGAATAATTCACTTTTAAAGCCTCACAAATCGGCACGTACTATATATCAAATACGAACGAATATTTTGTCGTGAATTTTAGCATAGATGTCACGAAAAAATTACCGATTCGAAAAACACACGAAGTATAAACTAAAAATTCACCTTTCAATTTGAACACAGTAGTATACATATGAGCCCGAAAGAAAACAATAGTCGACTGTATGGATATTTCAAAAAGAGCCAAATCTAACAAAAGGTGTTCACGCGAGAAGCACTTTCAAGAAACCACACCATTAGAACAACGCAAAACAGTAAATGCTAAGGGGAATATTTTACCGTTTTTGAAGGCAGTTCTCCACATAACGTTTAAATGGCATAAATTGAATGGCTTCTGGCACTGCTTCTAGCGGGCATTTGTCGCTAAAGTTAAACTTTGTTAATAGGAAAATCATGTTAAATAGCAGGGTAACTTTGAATGGGTGACTTTCGGGGGGCGTTCATAACTTCTTGTGTTTACTTTGTTTCAATCCACCTTTGTGTAGTTCTGATGGAGTTTGAGCCTTAATACTCGTTGATTGTTCATTCGCTTGATCAATTTTGATTTCTTTGCTGTAAGACGGTTTTTTTCTGAAAAGATGCGTTCAATTGTTCTCTGCGATATTTTTACATGGCCATAATTTAGCTTCTTTAAAATTTCTCTAGCTGGTTTGCTGCGCGATTAAAAAGCAAACCTCATTATTTTATGTACTTTTATCTTTTAAAAGCGCAGCAATAAGAGTATCAGTTTGGTTTTCTTTGGAATGTCCGATTTTTTTATCTATTTACTAAAAAGTATATTCTTCATAGCTTATTATAGGGCTTCAGAAAACTTCAAAAAATACTAACCTAACAAATATAACTCTGGAATCTATGAAATAATAGTTAAACACATACGAAAAAATTCGATTTCTTCCATTACGCCATATAATTTACTCCTGGTGAGCTAGTATCACAAATACCGAGTGAAGTAAGCATTTCAATATTCGTATTTAAGTTCCGCTAATTGTAACGGTATAAAATAGATATACTTGACACCGAGTAATATGTAGTGCAGCCTACTTAATACTTAGGTAGTGGAAAAATGCAAATTATTCGCCTAGCAAGCTTGCGCAGTATTTTATATTTCTTTACCATGTTTCTAATGGGTTGGCGGGGTACTGTATAACTACTCCCGAAATCCAGCCCTTTGACGACCAGGGTATATTATGTATTTTTTTTAAAGCGATTAAGGAACGTTGACCAACTTAAAAGGATGCAAATATTTGGGAAAAGTTGTGTGAAATAAGACTGGTTTCAAAATTTGCATCGCAAACGTGTCTGAGGGGGAAAGTTTCATTGGACAGCTTACCAGAAACAAAAACGGAATTTTTTCAAAATTTTGTTTTGCAGCTGGGTTATTTTCGTCTTCTATCATATCGTGGAACTGCCACAGATTTTTCTATGTCACTCACTGCAGCAAATCTTCTCCTCATTGCAACTATAGTGCAGTGAAGTACGTATTAAGAATTTAGAGTTTCTTTTGAATCAAAATTTTTCTTTACTGAAATTTTCATCTACTTCTTCATATAAGTAGGGTGTTTTTGTGCTGTTTTTTTTTTTTTTGCTGCTGGTATCATAGCCCTGACATGCCTTGAGTTTTCTGCAAAAAATTTTGCATTCATTATAAATTGCTTTCCACTGATCCTGCAGCAATTGCATATTCACAAAAGGGCTTTATATATTTTGCACATTTTTTTTATTTCTGCTGCAAGCTTGATTATTTTAACTTCCTTCAAAGCATTTATCATTCGGGGAAGATTTTTCGCTTATGGGCCGGCGACAATCGCCCATATCATATAGATATAAATCTGTATAAATGCGCTCAATCCCCCTTACAATTCTGCAACCTAAAACCAAAATGGCACACCCTATTATAAACCACAATTCACCACATCTGGGAAAAAATTGGAAAGCACCATAGTCGATGACACCACACTCATACACAACACACACGTATTTATATTTATATTTACGATAAGTGGACAAAAAAGGTGAAGTGACAAAAACGAACAAAAATCAATCGCCTTTAAAAAAATTATATTATCAAACAGTTTAAGCAAATAAAACAGCAATAAACAAACGCGCGAGACCTAAATATAAACTAACTATTTATGTATATAAACAAGCGCGGACTTAAAACCATAAATCACAATCTCCGACTATCACTCACAGCTAGCGGTTGTATATTTGTGTTCTCACTACTTCTGGTGTAAAACACGTGCTTTGTCACTTTTCACCTTCAGCTTCTTTTATTTATAAAATGTACATCTAAGCGTAAACAGAACTTGTGTTATACAACAGTTCAGTGCTTTAGTGCAAAATGGCCCCCGGGCGCAATTCCCTTGGAAGCAATCGGTTCGCCGTGCTTGCTCGACAAAAAATCGACATTAGCGATCTCTTTGCCTTCCACAATCTACCGACAGTTAAAAAAAATAGTAATGATCCCAAGTATATCACTATTGAATCAACTGAAGAAAATAAGACCCTTATGTAATATTCCTGCTTTGCTGTACATAAGGCCATCTGTGCCGTGAGTAGTGAAATCAACTCAGTAAGTGAGCTCCGCGATGGTAAACACTTGATATTAGTTAACAATAAAAAAAATAGCTGATCGTTTCATTGCATTGAAATACCTCCCTGGCATCTGTAGCATAAAAGCCAAATATCACGAAAATTTAAATCATTCTAAAGGCACTGTATTTGACCCCTTTCTGAACAATGTAAGTGAAGCAGCGAATGAAAGCGAAAGAAATACAAAAAATCAAAACAAAAAAAAAATCACCTTCATTCTCATCTACTGTCTCAAGTAACGCAAATACTCAGCCAATCAACTCATCAGAAATTGTCAACCCTGTCAATAAATTTTCTCAATACCATCGAGTACTATCTGTGGTATGAGATGGCTGCCTAATAGAAGGTCTATTTGAGCGGGGGTGTTGCTGTTGGGATCTGCTAACTTGAGGTGTGAAACCTTTTCCCAATGCTTGCTATTTGTATGATAGCTGGGAAGCATATTTGTTAGTTGCGGTAAGACTATAGCTTCTGCTTGTATTCTTATATCCGCTTGGGGGGAAAATAGGGTAATGGGGCAGATTTTATTAGAGTTTTGAACTACTCTTCCGCCCATTCCCGTAATTTCAAAGTTGGCTTGTKTTGTTGGAAGATTTAMYYTTTTTTGTGCCCTAGAYGCTAYGAAAGATCGTTGTGATCCTTGGTCTATTAGGGCTCTGAGCTTAAACAGTTCTCCTCTATGCTCGATGGAGACGACTGCTGTGGGTAGTAGTACCCTACTTTGATTTTCGCTACGTAGCGTTTGTGTTTTCAATGCCTTTGAGCAGCATGGTGCTTCATGGCAATTTTGTGGATTTGGCACTTCGGGATTCGTTGTTGTAACTAAACCCGTGGCTCTTTTAATATTGGTGCCCTTGGGGGTGAGCTGGAAAAATTATTTATGTGAAGCATCGAATGGTGTCGTTTGTGACAATAAACGCAATTAAATTTGCTTTTACAATCTTTAAGCATGTGAGCCTGTGATAAGCAGTTTTTGCACAGTCTTTTTGACTTTACAAAATTGTTTCGGTCAATGATATTTAATCTTTTAAATTTCTCGCAAGATTTGAGTTTATGCCCCCGTTTGCATAGTTCGCATGACGTTTGTTTGTATTGTTCGGATGTGAACGTTTGATTTGTAAAGAAGCTTCTATTCAAATTGTTGTTGCTACTGGCTTGGGGCCTGTGGAAGCTTCTATTGAGGTCGTGTTGAATACCTTTTGGTTTGGTTATTTTTTTGTCTACCCTTTCGGCAATTTCGTACTGGGTAGTGAGAAAATCTTTCATTTGTCGCCACGTTGGGCACTTTTTTTCGTGATGAGAGCGACTGCTCCCACAATAATAAAGACTTTTCTGGTAATGCTGCTGTGCATATATTTACCAGTATAGGGTCCCAGTTGTCTGTGGGAATGTTTTGTGTCGATAAAATCGACAAACAATTGGAAACAGTGGATTGAAGTTTGATAAATTCTTCACTGGTTTCCCTTTGAATTTTTGGCAAGTTCATTAAGATTGTTATTTGCTTATCGACTGATATTCGTTCATTCTCGTATCTTGATCTTAAAGCTTCCCAAGCCATATTAAAATTGTCGTCATTTAATGCGAACTGTTTTACTCTGACGCCAGCTTGACCTTTCATTTTGTATCGGAGGAGATACAATTTTTGTGCATTAGATAATTTTGGGTGGTTTATGTAAACGGCGGTGAACATGTCCCGGAAGGACGGCCATTGTTCATAACCCCCATGAAAAATTTCTGTGTCACAAGCGGGCACCTTGAGGTGGATGGCTGAACTTGCCTCTTGACTTTGTACTGTGGCATCTCTACACGCGGAAGTGGAGTAGGGGCAATTGCTTTAATTAGTTTCAATTGATCAGTAATCATTGCTTTAGTTTCTTCAAATCGGTCTAAGCAATTTTCATATTTGGCGTAAGCCGAGGTTTTGAAATTTTCTGGTAGATCCGAATCATCAGATTCTACGATTGCGTCATATGCAGCT
>NW_017535279.1:0-10978 GCF_001853355.1 Bactrocera latifrons
TTTTGTGACAGCTGAAAATTATAAACTTTTAATTTAATTTTATGTGAATGAATTTCACTGTTCTCTGATTTTGTAGATTATATATTTGGCTGTATTTATGTAACTGTAAATTAGAAGTAACAAAATGTTAATTATTAATTGTGGAGACGATAAAATTGTAGCTTATTTAAAACGTTTGTATTTTTAATATAGCGCCATCTGTTAGAATCTTTTTGAGTTAACAAACAATACAAATAATTTGCAATAATATAATATTGCGAGTATAAATTGAGATGCAAGCTATCCCATCATCTAAGTTGGACCAAATTACATGTATATGTCAACTTTCATGAATATCAGTTGACTCGTTTTTGAGTTCATTCCAGACATACACACGGACACTGGATTTTTATATATTAAGATTGGCTTTAAAAAAAAAGCATATTCACTAAATAAAAGAATTTTGGAAAAAAGGAGTGTACTAAATTTAGTTGAAATCGGTCGGTTTTGTTTTGAAAAAAAGGATGAAATTGGAAGATGACCCCTCTCACTCCTTATATGCACCAAATACATTTATTAATTTTAATTAATTAAGCCTGTGTGGAAGTTGGAGRATGGGCGTGGCTCCGCCCAATTTTTGGTCAAATCCCATGTGTCGGAACCCGACCCACTGATTTCGGCTAAATATAATACGTAGCATTCTTCTCACATTTTCACAGTATGAAATTGGGAGAAATCGAACTATAACCACGCCTACTTCCAAAACAACCGAAATTTAAATTACACTTGATTATTTTACTTTCCAGTACAAAAATCAAGAAATAATAAATTTAACGGTGTCATTTTGCACTAACAATTCGTTTGTGACCAAACTTTATTCAAAAGCAAGAAAAACTCCTCAAATCTTTAAATAAAGAATACGTAGACCCCAGTGTACAAGTATATAGTTGAATTTATGCTGAAAATATCGGTCAATGTGAGAAATACACAATTGAAATTCAGACGAAATCCTTTCTTGACAATATCGCTGAGCCCCCATAGAGCTAAAATAAATTGCATTAAGCAAACAATTTTCTACTCAACAAAAAAAAAAACAAGCCTTCGCGAAGTTTTCGATGAATATATTCCCTCAAAAGCTATACGAAGTTAAAGCTGTGCAAAAATGTGCTTTTATTCTTCATAAAAGTGATTTACACATTATGTGTTGCTCATACGACAGGGTATACATACATATTATATGATTACAGTACAAAAAGGGATATAATACGATAAAAATTGTTACATGTGTCATTATGTTTTCTTATTCTGCAGGAACAAAAAATAGTAGGTATGAATGTTGTTATAATAATACCCAACGATTACCCTCCACCCGCCCAACCCACGCGAGGTGCGTGGGTTTATAATTTTTAGACGTTACTTGTTAAGAGTAGATAAAATAATTTGTTTAATGGTAAAGAGAGAATCTGTTAGATCAAATGTGCTAGAATGAGAATTGAAATCATGACATATGCGGCAGAATGGTTCGTTTAGCTCAAAATTTGTTCTAGAAAATTTTAAAAGTAAGGGTCTAAACTGCCTGGTAAAGCGGGGCGACCGTTAAAATTAATATGAGATAAAAGAGATGGGCTACAAATTGACCCATTCATGAGTTTTACAAGAAATATTATACCAAGCATCTTCCTACGACTAGCGAGTGTCGGGAGATTTATAAGTTTTAAACGATTAGTGTAAGGGGGAAGATTTAAACTGGGATTCCAATGCCAATTATTTAAGTCAAAAAGTAAAAATTGTTTTTGAACGGACTCTATTTTCTCAGATGAACTAGATAACAAGGGTTCGCATCAAATTTTTGTGTAAAGTTTTATTCCGCTATCATCATTGCTTCCTAATGTATATATAATACAGAGAAGGCATCATTTCGTACATGTCATCAGGGTGTTAAGAAAATATTATGTACCGAATTTTATTGAAATCGGTCGAATAGTTCCTGAGATATGGTTTTTGGTCCATAAGTGGGCTACGCCACGCCCATTTTCAATTTCTAAAAAAAGGGCGTGGCAGTAGGCCGATGTTGCCCATCTTCGAACTTAACCTTTTTATGGAGCCAAGAAATACGTGTACCAAGTTTCATCATGGTATCTCAATTTTTACTGAAGTTACAGCTTGCACTGACGAACGGACGGACAGACGGACTATAATACTCTCCTTAGCAACTTTGTTGCGAGAGTATAATAATTACAAAACGAAATGCTTTATGATCCATTTTTTTGTAAACTAAAACAAATTTGTTTACAAAAAGTCTATATTTTTTTGGAATACCTAATAGAAATCATATAGATGGTAGTAGTATATGTATGTAGTAATAGTATTATCTATGTATGTGTCAGCCTCCGTAAAGCGTGGATGGATCCTCAGTCGCACTTTTCTTTGAATTAAAAAAGAAAAGAAAAATTTCCCGCAAAGGTCGAAAATTCGGCTCAAAAAGTGGCATTTTCAGTTGAGAATAAGTTTGAAATGCAAACAGATCTCTACAAATATTTTGTTGGGTTAATGCTGACACAAATGTTCAAGATCGATATAAAATGATTTAATCGATTTAATCGACCCGTGCTTGACCCTAGACACATATGTAGAATAATTTTATGAATGACAACTAATATCTTGAGAGTCAATCAACTATCACAAGTTTAGAGACAGCTTTTTGTTTTTTGCTATTGTTTAAATTTAATTAATACTAATGGTGGGTACGTTTTGTTTTTCGTTAACTTAATTGAGTTATGGACTATCAGTTTCTTCAAGTATTTTTTTTTATCTCCGCACGTGCACTATTCACTCCAAATAGATTTGACGTCAGCTAGCTAAAGCATATAGTTGTCAAATAAACTGAATGATGGGAATCAAGTGCTTGCATGGAAAACATTTGAGGGGGTATCTTTATGAAAATTAGGAGAGATTATTACCCTATGCATCACCAGAATCCCAGAAGAAATTTTTTAAACGGGATTACTGTGACATATGGTGTCATCAGCCGACCGATAGAACTTAAGTCCATGTATGGAAAATTCTTTTATTTGCCAAGGTGTTTTGTGTTGTTTTGTGATGAAATTCGACACAGAAAAAAATCTAAGGCCGTGCTATAATTTTAAATATATTGTACAAATCAGACCATTATAGCTTGTAGTAAACCAATGGACGGTTTTTTCTGTGGTCAATGCACAAAAACTAGAAATAATCCAATAATAAACTGCCAACAGACCGATAACTATTCTAATATAGTAATATTATCGCAAGCATATCATGCACAGAATTTTTTTCCAAGCAACTCTAAATATCTGCTTGATAAACCTTACTCCTCTTGCATGTTTAATGAACTAATAATTAACTTTTAGATTGAACCTGTGCTACAGAAGTGAAACTCCCATATGTTTTAAACATCGACTCATTAAGACACATTTTAATCTTAGGGCATATAATTTTAGCTAATTTTCCACAGCAGTTAAATTGAATCGCTACAAATTGAAATGGTGGTTCAGACATTTTCCTTGAGTTCTTAAACCTTTAGATATAGCTGAACAGGCATACATTTTAAAGCTCCTACATTAAAACCTGCTAATTATTGTTCATCAATAACATTTTCTTTGTACCATTTGGAAGAAATGAAGGTTAGTAAACATCTCAAAATTCAAAAATTCTCAGACGGATCCTTCCACTATCTTCCTATCAAAAGTTCTAACCAAAGTTCTTTTAAAATGAATACAAACCTATGTGGAATGTTCGCTGATGATACTGTTATACTTGATCAAATACAGCTCAAACAAATATTCACACCTGTTTTAGGGGACAGCGTTTGATAGAATTCACTCAAACGCGATACTTGCTTTATTCATGAGACATTCCAGCAAAGCTCATAAACATCATCAAACTCACTATGTTGGCTTTGAATGAAATTGCCGTAAAAGAGAGCCGATTTATACCACCGCTTCTTTTTATACTCTTACAACCAGTTGCTAGAGAGTATTATAGTTTGTTCACCTAACGGTTGCATGTATCACCTAAAACGAATCGAGATAGATATATATATAGTATAGATACATATATATAAATGACCAGGGTGACAATAARAGTTGAAAACCCCGCTCACTCTCCATATAACGGTACTGCTCAAAATTACTAAAAGCGCGAAAAATCAATAACTAAATGCGCCAGAAACGTAAAAATTTGCTCCCGGCGGCTTTATGGGGGCCGGTGTAAAAATTGGACGATAGGAGAGATACGATGCCGCCCACTTTTTGGTGAATTCCTACATCTCAGGACCCGATTGACCGATTTCGACAAAATTTGGAACGTGTCATTCATTTTATATTTCTATGGCAATCTGGGAAAATGGACAATATCCATGTCTACTTCCCTTATAGCGCAATTTTAAATTCCACTTGATTCTTTTACTTTGCAGTGCAGAAATGAAGAAGCAATTAATATAWTGGGACAGTGTATGCCACTTTATGACAAAAAATTATTTCAATGTTCAAGACCTCAGTACTTAGTTGACTTTTGTTCGAAAATAACGGTCAATATATGAGATATGCAATATAAATTCATATAGAATCCTTTTCCCGCAATAATAATTCAGTGTATCCAAAATGGGTGGAATCGGGCCAATACTTCCCTGAGCTCTCATATACCTAATATAAGGATTTTCGAACTTCCGAATGATTTTATATATCGGCCAAAATTTGAGTTAACTCAATGAAAATATTCATACTTTGTTTCTTTTATTTTCTAAATATACATATTTAAGAATACATACAGAAACGTTTATATGTTTCCGCTGAATACGTTCGAAGTTTCACGCAAATTTGAAAAGAGTGCCTGGAAGTATAAGGTCAAACTATAAAAGCGTTTTCTCGAAATAGTGTTTTCAAAGTCGGTGACCAACAAACATCACACATTTTTTTGTCACCGATAAATATTTTTTCTTTAAAAAATTTAAGACCGAAATTTTGGTCAAAAATCGATGTTTTTCCGGGAAACTGCTATGTTATCAAAAAAGATTTTTGTTGCTTATTCCAGTTAGTTACTATATTACACATTACTTTAACGAAATCTGTTTGGTTTTTTTAATTTCAGAGGATCCAATTCAGAGATATAGTGGTCACCGCACAATGTTTTTTTTAGAGAGGAGCTCTCGCGGATCAGCTGTAGTTCCTTTCCAAATAAATATTTTTTCTAATACTAAGTCTTAAAATACAGATAAAAAGTACTATAATTGATGATGCACATTTTTGCATCAACGATTTTAAAGTTTTCTCAGAAAAAACTCTAGAAAATTGAGTTTATATAACCCATTGAGTTTATATAACCCATTAACAAGCCATGCAGGTCGAGAAACCTCTACACTATTAGGACCAACTTTTGGTAAACGGATCACAGCAAGATATGGGGTTGTTATTTGACCTTTCAAATTAATAAGCCACTCATAGTTCAGTTTCGGTCGTTAGCGATACCACATGGAGTACCGTCATTCAACAGACTCTGTTGCCTCACTAGCGATACCTTTTCCAGTGTCTCATTCCGTCAGGACACTCCCTCCTGTCCAGACCAGTGTATGTATAACAAATTCTTGGGTTTACCACAGTCGGTCACGCTTTCAGTTGACACCCGTCCACTCATTGCCCTCAATGTATTTATGACGTGGCACTCAGTAGAAGTGTAGTCGCTTGTTTCTGGAGAAAATCTTCATTGCCACCTACTTACTAAGATAATTTCTGGAAAGTATATCCTTTGCTCCAACTCCATATTCGGGGTATCCATAAAAATATTTAATTAGTTGCATGCAGCCAAAGTAGTACCCTTACCTTATAGCTCTTATAGCCTACTAGTCCGTTATTAGGTTGTTCTCAACGTCAATAAAGACGTATCATATGGTAAATGAATGTATGTATATAAGTATACCCTCTGTAATAGTGTTCAAGTACACTTTATAATTCATGAAAAGTGCTTTTTAGACACCTCGGCGGTTAAATTAAAATGTGCGGAATTTATTATAGCTCAAAACCAAAATATCCAAAGTGAGATTGTGCGGGCCTTAAACTGCACTGTTCTATCTTCTATTATGCCCGGTGTGCTGAAACTGATTGCATTCTTAGACTAGAAAATCTATTTGCCTTCATCTCTATTACCAAGACATGCATGTTTACATATACATAAAAAGTCACACAAAAATTACTCCACCATACCATCGCTGCGCCAATGACGCCTCTTCACGTGCGTTTTATTGTAATGTATGACATGTCTCGTTCTCAACTCTCGATGAAATTCTGCTGCTTTCACGAAACGGGAAGTGATTTCTATTCAAAATGCCTATAATTCGCAATACAAAATTATAATTTTATAGCGATGCCATGAATAACTTATTCTCAAACATTTTGACTATACCAATACCACAACGGTCATGTAAGCATTATAATATAATAATGGTATAAGTTTTGATGACGCATACAAAAGTGCTTTGATCTAAGTAGAAAATACTTTAAAAAGCAATAACGCGATGATACTTGTATTTATCCTTCAATTTCAGAATACAAAGGGTAACCCTTAAAGTTTATTAATTCCAATTGGCAGGAATGCGTCATTGGCTGCGTCCGAGGCGAGATGGTGTCCGAGGCAGAATTTACTCCTGCCAACAAGCAAATAATTATATTGTCGGATCGTTTATCATCTCAATATCGACACACGAGTATATGGAAGATTTTTTAGTAATAAATGCTCTGATTTTTCTGAGTTGAGCTAAAGGTCATGGTAGAGGTTGTAATCAGCTAGTCTGCATTTACAGCTCTATCTTAATCTGTAGGTGTGGACACGGGTTTATAAATACTTTACATTTTTATGTAGATATTTAAACAAACTGCGATAAATAATAAAATAGTTAAATTATAAAGCATTTGAAGATTCAGAAGTGGCCGCCAAAGAATATCGTGTGCAACTAGGAAATTAAATAGTAGCATATTATTCCTGGTGACCCTTGGCTTATGATTGATGCTAATAATATTTGCTAGGTCAACCGTACCGTTCGAGCTACCCAATAAATGCATCCGTCAGTAAGCATATTCTTCAACAGCCTGTACTTTGCATTCCCGCTTCATATCATCACTTCGCCTTCATCACCCTTGTAATGGTTTTAATAAAACCTACAGTTTTCTCAACCCAAGGCTTTATTGCCGAAACTTTGCTACCCATTCGCATTAATATATGGATTTATGCTTCCTGCGTACTATAGACAGTACAAAAGTACCTCTGCCACAACTTTCATAACTTATAACTATTATACCTGTAATTTCTTCGTATTGAGGCTTTGGCGGACTATTTAACACTCACCCAGCTAATCTTTAAACATATAAATATTTACATATCTATTAGACAATATACTAGATGGTGTCTACTTATGTACTTGAGTGTAGGCTTGCATAAACCTTTGTACTTATCTACAAGTATGTGTCATATTCATGCTTGATACGAGAGGCATTTAGTTGCTGGAAATATGGTATTTAACACTGCACACATATTTAATAGTTTGCTTGATCAACCCATGAAGAATACCGAGTTATGTGCATACAAAGCATTATTGAGGCTTTACATATTTGCCACGTATAATCACAATTAGGTAGCAGACACGTCGACTCTAGTTCCGGATGTGTTTTTGATGCACTTTGATAACCGACGCTGTGCTGTAGTTAGTTGATAATTCACACTTTGTCAGAACCGATAAAACTATGATTCGATAAGACAAGACAATATGTACTATGTAAGGCACTTTTTAATAGAAAATTAAGAGTTTGTTTACATTGGATGCTCATTTTGTGGCAAAAATTGAAATTTTAAACCACGTTTGCAAAAAGAAATTAATTTGTCAAATAATGTACATGTGTATTAGATTAATTTTTTGAGCAAGGTACAATTATTCTTATTGTATTATTGTTTTCTTCTTTTTTAACATATCAATTAATAATCGCTTTTCTTTATTATTCTCTCTTGGAGAGCTTAGAAATACCATTTGAAGCTAATCGTGTCTGCCCTTAACATTTCTAATGCTACCATTGGCGAAGTGACACTGAAATTGTTAAAAATAAACAAGTAGGTCAGACTAATATCGGTATTCTGCTTGTCACGATTGTCTCATGTCTCTAATTGTCACAATCGTAATTAAATGACTCTGTTAGTCACGAGTCTCATTTTGGTATTCTGGCAGATACAGTATAGTAAACTCCGTGTTTCAATTAAAAAAGAATAAAATAAAATATTTATTTCAAATATAGTGCAAATGAAATTAAATTAAAAAAATGAAAAATATACACATATCATTTCGAGCTCATTTTCTAAAGCTCACTATCTTTCAATTGATTTATCTACAGCTTAATGTGTTTTTTATTTTTAATTTTTAATATTTTTGATTAATAACATGTCATTAACTTATTTCTAAATAAAAAATTTCTATACCGCAAAAAGTACCGCTACAAATTGTAATCAAATATGCACAATACTCGAAAATTTTGAGTGGTACGGTTTGCGTGGCCAAGAGTGTATGAATTAAAGGATTAAATTAATTTGTAAGCAATTTGAAGGTACATACATATGTTAAAAAGTACATTTCTTGGCCGTAACACCTATGAATTTTCAGGAGCAAATTGCATCTGAATGTTGAAAGTGTAGAATTCAAGTGTCTTGGTCGGGCCTTAAGGAATAAGATGGGGATTCAAATTTTTTTTTAGTGCGTAAATGCCGTTTCCGTAAAGATAAATGATAAATATAATTTTACAAAGTCAAAAATTTTGTAAAATCTGATGTTATTGGACACATTAGAGTTTAATTATACTGTAGTCTAAGTTTTTCAAAATGTCAACCACGATTTCCTACAGCCTTACTACATCCCAGAGTTGGGAACGAAGAAAGAACATAACATAAGTGGGCATTACTTATAGCCAGTGTGAACGTTGACTTCAAAAATACAGCAAGTAGCGACAAAGGAACTTAACGAGTGGGGAAGACTTTTAGAAAAGACACTGGCAGGCGACATGCGGACGAGCAACTTTTCTTAAAATAAATTTTTGTTGAGATCAATATAAAATGTAAATCAGCAGTTACAACTAAATTTTTTTTACCTTACAAACACAAACGTTGTGGCCACCTACACTTGTTATGCAGATGTTAGAGCCCTTGTAGATGTTATTATACTTTACTGGTGTTGTCGCCTACCAAGTTCGTAGTAGATGTCCTCGTATATGTCTTATATGTTGATATAGCGACTTAAATAAATTCACTTGAAAACTAAAGAGAACGGTATTAGAAACGTTTTATGAAAGAGTAAAAGCAATATTTTGGCAAAAAGGATGAGAAAGAAAAACTGATTTGCCATTTATTTATTTATCTGCACTCAACTCGGTTAGTGATTGTTTTCATAGTAGCGGCTGTTGTCAAGGGGAAAATTTCTTATTTGGATCATTTATCTTGAAGGAAAACTACAAAGGCAGCATCTGGCTTATTTTTAAATTAGCCTTTTTGGTTTCTTTTTTGAGCTATGGTACGAATTATAATCGTATTTCATTCTTCAATAATAACTCTTCCGTTGATAACACGTGCTTGGAGTTATGGTGATATTACCTAAAGTACATTAAATAATAGGATAGCAATTTATGATGCTTGTTCGGATATTTTGCCATAAATAATTTTAATCCAAATCCAAAATCAAGAGCTAATACCTTATACTCTTGCAACTTGTAAGAATCATAGTCCGAAAAATTCTTTTAGGAAAATATAGGAGTTGGGGGTAGTAAGACATACATACTATGATCATAAAAAAGTTCTTTGAATTTCCTTAAGGTACCTCACATACAATCACCAATCAGATGGAATAAATTTGTTCAGATGTTCGAAAATCCTGATACTATTTATTAGTTTTCACCCAATTTTATCTATTTTTGCTACAAAAATACACTGTTATTAGTAAATTACTTTCTCATGTTTCATTATCAGGTTCTTATTAGGTATATGGGTGCTCAGGGAAGTATTGCTCCCGATTCAACTTGGTTTTGATGAACAAAGAAGAAAATAATTTTTTTTTTTTTTCATTATAATTGTATATCCCATACATTAACCGATATTTTCGGTTCAAAATCAACTATAAATACTGGCCTTGGTATCTAAGGGCTTTATCACCATTGCTTGGATTTGGACACTTTTTGATCACAAAAGAGCCCACTCTAAAGGAACTCCCTCTCGCTTTTAAAATTTATAACCCATCAAGGTTCCTTATACCAAATGTGTCTGCACCCCAGTGAATATGGCAAACGAAAATTGTGGGGACTAGTATTGAAACTTGGAGAAATAGCATTGAAACTCGTATAGCCTGTGTGAGCTAGGGGCTTGACATAATATAATAACTTTCGGTATTTTAGCAAAATTAAGTGAACGTAAAATTTTGAATATACTATAAATTAATGACGATAATTTCC
Source organism: Bactrocera latifrons (assembly GCF_001853355.1). NCBI lineage: Eukaryota > Metazoa > Arthropoda > Insecta > Diptera > Tephritidae > Bactrocera > Bactrocera latifrons. Next base: position 10,485 of record NW_017535279.1, read on the forward strand.
TTTTCTTCTGTATACTACTTTTAATGATATTTGTTAGTCTAGCAGACTTTATGTATAATGTGCCTGTCAGTGTGTGAGTCATTTTACACAATTGCTTGAGGTCCACTTCTCTGGTATCCGTACACTTCAGTAATGACAAACATTAATACAATGAGTTCAGATCTTGTCCCTAAGCATACATTCTTTTTAAGTAATGGGATTTACCGAATATAAATGAAATTGATCGAAATCTATGTTTAGATCTCATATCCCTTATTTACTGATTTCCGCAGTCACCGACTATTACTCGTATCGAGCAGACGTGTTTTTTTCGCGGCCCTTTTTGCTCTTGATTCTTTAAGTAATTACTCAGTGTTTTTGTTTCTTTTAGTTCATCTTATTGATCTTATTAGTATTTTCTAGAATAGTGTTAAATACAGTGAATACAAATTTATAGTTTCGAATATAACAACAATGGCCCCTGGGCCCCCTAATCTTGGGGATAACAGATTCGC
>NW_017535280.1:0-1648 GCF_001853355.1 Bactrocera latifrons
GCTCGAAGTTAGCTAGGCTAAGTGTACAGTCTTTAAACGCGTTTTTTTCGAAACTGTGTTTTTGAAGTCGCATGGCAAGGTTTCGCGAAAATAATTCAACCGATCTTCATGAAATTTTTCACAGGTCTTTGAGACACAATTCTTAAAAGCATGGACGAAGRATTTTATTACATCACAACTATTTGAAAAAAAAAGTTCGAGAAATTTTTACCTAAAATTTTGTTGTAAAAATTTCTGCCAAAAATCTAGTTTTCAATTTTTGTTTTTCTAAATCAAGGTCTTAATTAAACCAGRTATTTACTTTAGATAATCCCGTGAGGAGTTATCCGGCCATTGGGGGCGCATCTTTTTTCACACGTTTATCAAAAATTTCAAAATTTTTTTGTTAATAGAGTGTGAGAAAATTCTAATAAAATATTTAATTTTTTATATGATAAATATTTAATTTTTTATACGCTGTTTTCACCCGAGGAAACCCATGCAAACCCATGCAAACCCTTAAGCCATATGTTTTCTGCTAACTCAATCAACAACAGCAATAACTTAAGCACTTTATATCGACATTTTTAAGAGAAAATTAGCGGGCAAAGCTTTCAACATCCTGCATGCAACATGTGTTGCAAGAGCGACAGCAGAAAACACTAACTAAAGCCAGAATTCACGGCAATGTGAGAGAGAAGTAAATATGATGAAAACTGTTTGGTGTCACAGCGCTGCTACGCCGGAGTTCACAGTTTTTTGTTGCACTTGTTTCGCTTTGATCATTTGGTTTTGCTCTAAAAAGCTCAACGTCGTCTGCCAAAAGCAGCCAAGTGTGGCAAGAGCAAACAGTATAATCACAGCATACTAGTTGCTCAGCTGAGAAATTCACCACACTCAGACACACACACACACGTTTGTCAGCAAACAATTAGGCATAGCCAGCGTTGCTCTCGCCGCCAGCGCTGGACTCTCGCCAGCCGCGACTGTTTTGGCAATTTTCACAAARTATCGGGTTGTTGAGCGTTGCGGACGTGTGCTGATCTGAACGCGGGCGTCAATCGGATATTAGAGAGTAAAATACCAAGGCAGAAAGAGGCAATATTCAATAAAATCACAAGCAAATCGACAGCCGAATGCAATTGGTTAACTAGCGATGAGGAATAAAAATTAAAAGAAATGTTGTTTGGTAAACAAAAAAATTGCAGCAATTAAAATATAAATAATACAGCAAAAGCAAACGGTTGTGTAAGTAAGCGACTGTAAGTGAAAACTTTGCTGGCCGATTGTGATTGTGTAGCATTCTTTTCACGCTGTTCGCCAATTGCCTGTGCGCGCTGCGGCCAACTGTGCATATGACTGACTAGCTGGCCGATTGTGGAGCGTGCGCCACAATTTATTGTAAAATTCAGTGATTTTTATTTTTTTTCATTTCGTGTCATAAACCAGTTTGTGTAGCTGTGTGCGTGTGTTGCAAATAGTGCGCCAAAAATTTGTTTTCGCTTTCGAGTGCTGATTGTGATTTTTATTTGTGCACCGCCGGCATTACGTGTGAACGTAATACAGTTTGTGATGATTTTGAGCACTGGCTGTGATTGCAGTGACTTGTGGCTAGACGTTGATTGTGGATGGTGATAAAGAAAATTAAAAATTTCGTTAAAAAAATTCT
>NW_017535280.1:8161-9269 GCF_001853355.1 Bactrocera latifrons
AATGCTAAACAACGTATCATCGAAGAAATCGATATTGAGTTTACTGCTCACTAAGCATTTCATCATATTACATATACGAGTATATATAATACAAATTTTAGCTCCCGCTGTTAGATATAGCCAATATATAACTGTTTTATAACATATAAACACAATTTTGTAACCAAAACTCAAATTTTGTTTCAATATGAGTGGTTACTATTCTGCAGTTTTTCTGTCGCCAGTAAACTTATGAAAATTGATGTTACGATATTTTTGCATTTTAGGCGACGATTTATATTTATTCCTTACATAAATAATTGTCTTTATTTTTGAACAAGCCAGCTTTATCTACTGTTTAATTGACCTACATATATAAATCTGCTTTGATTACAGGAAAAAATATTACAGGCGCCAACAGCTGAAAAGTTATGATGAAGCGAAAAAATTTAATTGCCAATTGATTGTACAATAGCCAGAATAAACTGAAAAATTCGCATTAAAAATTCCGAACAGACAGGTGTGCAATTTCATCAGCGTTAGTAAAAATGCAAACAAACCAATACCAACCTATATGATAAATGTAGACGCACATACATACATGTACGAACTAACAAAAATGTATGGAATCTGAGTTTGTTTCAAAGATAAGCATAATTTAAACAAAATTACGAATTGTGAAAAAATTCATGAAAAGTAAAAGTAAAAATATAAAGTTAGAAGAAAAAGCAAAAAAAAAAATTATTTGTGAAAAATCGTATTCAATAAATAATAATAATATGAAAAAATGAAATTGTTTTCATAAAAAATAAGTGTAAATTGCAAAAAAAATCTGTTATTAAAAGAAATTTTGGGCGAAAAATTCGACGGAGAAAATTCAGCGTAAAAATTGGATAATCTAAAAAAAAAAAAATAGATTGAGTAAATTCAACTGTGAGCCAGTGGTGGATTTGAGGTATAAAAATACAAATTAATACTGATACACTGTTAGTGTGTAGTTAAATATAAAGGGATAATTCCACTGCGATTGTGCTTGGAAAATTTAGAAAAAATCCTTTACAAGATAACAACAAAAATAAAAGTTGTTGTCAAGAGGCAGCAAAAAGTTCATGAGTGGAGATTTATTTAA
>NW_017535280.1:10150-12525 GCF_001853355.1 Bactrocera latifrons
TCAATAATCAACATGGCAAAAGTTAATTTTTTGAAAGAAGTTATTACTGCTGCAATTACTTGAACTTGCTCAACCGTGTTAACTAAATTTCGCTTCCTAATATTCYTACATTACTGTGTCAAATTATGCGAAATCAGACTAGAACCACACCTATCTCTCATATAACACACTTCTAACTTCTTCTTATGATTCTTTCACCTTCCAATAAACAAATCAATATATNAAGAAGAAAAATATTTTCGCCGTTAAAGATCATTGCTTTATACCGCGTTTCTTCAAGCAGCCAACATTCTGCTCGCATTGCAAGGATTTTATATGGTGAGTGGAATTATAATAAATTATTTATAGTAAACGAATTGCATAAAATTTAATGGTAATAAATGTTGTAAAAACGAATAAAACTCTTAAAAAATAGTTTAATAAAATAAATGTAAAATTTAGTCCTGAAATTAAATTCGTAGAATATTCATCATACACCATGTATGCAAGTTGATTGCTCTAATTAACTTGGATGAAAATAAATTATATAATTTTTATGTTGCATAGTTAGAAAAAATTTATATTTGCTTATTTTTTTACTAGTTTTAATTATTATTATTTTAATTCACTATGTGAGTTGTCGCAATGAAATGATTTTTTACTCATCTGTGTATTTTTGTGCCTAACAGAAATAAATTTGAGCAAATGCTTGACTTACTCTTCATATAACTAATAACAGGATTTTGAAACATCTTGATAACTTTAATCTATGCGACTGGTTGTTTGGTATGTGAGATGTTAAAAATATATGGTATTCGGGAGAAATATATAAAAGCGGGTCAAACTACCCTAACGCCCATATCTATGTATGTAGATAAGAAGTAATAACACTTTTCGCTGTAATTTTATAACTTAAGAACGGGCTCACAGCAGTCAGATTGATTACAGTATGTACTCATACACTGGAATGATGGCTGCAATTTGTCCACATTCTGATCCCATTAACATTAAAGGTGAAATGTGGGATGTGTTGTGCTAATGGGAAAGTGCGTTTACCATCTTCAAAAGCTCCATCTGAACCTTTGTATTCATTAATTTTTGGGACATCTCRGACGTCGAATCATTTTTTGAGTTATGTTCAACAATATAATTCGACATTTGAAATGAAATCTTTTGCTGCTACCAAMATAATTATACTTACTCTTGTAATGTATTGATGTTGGCAGTGAAAAAAGTGTTGTCAATCGAAGCTTGATTGCTTGATTGAAGCTACGATCTCAACTGTAAAATCAAACGGAGAAGTTTTTTCCCCTAAGATTCTTACTGATATGTCATTTTAATTCAAACTATTATAATTAAGTTTTAAAAAATATAGCAATTAATAACATTTTTTTGTTTGAATAAATGAATTTGATATCAAAATGTTCGGTTACATGCGAACTTGTTTGTCAAAACATTGAATTCGATTCCGAGCCGTCAAAATATATAGCATATTTTGCTTTAACGATACAATTCTAATTTCTTTCATTACTGTTTCAAAATTTAGTAACATACTAAAGCTAATTCTATTCAATAATCAACATGGCAAAAGTTAATTTTTTGAAAGAAGTTATTACTGCTGCAATTACTTGAACTTGCTCAACCGTGTTAACTAAATTTCGCTTCCTAATATTCYTACATTACTGTGTCAAATTATGCGAAATCAGACTAGAACCACACCTATCTCTCATATAACACACTTCTAACTTCTTCTTATGATTCTTTCACCTTCCAATAAACAAATCAATATATTTTATCATGATGAAATTTGGACGTGTCTTTAGAATACGCCAACTAATGAGCGAAATTGTACAAATGGGACCWAAAGTATTCACCAGATACCAACTATGTGGAGTATGATTCCAATAGCAAACTTTTTACCGAAAATACCCATCAATCTGATGTGTCTGTGAGATATGCTATAGAAATTCGAAAAGAATTTTCACGGTTTCGATCCTTACGAGAGTACAAAATTTTCGGTTAGTTGTTTTATTACACAGCCCGACAAAATTAAAAAAAACTGTTTGCTTCTTTGAATTTATCAACTGATAGCTCTAGTTTTCATGATATAGCTTCTTCATACGCTACACTTAACTTATGACCTGAAAAAATAAATAGTACCTGATTAGTTCCATGCTTTTTGTATTGGGTTTGTGTTAGAGATCGGCATTAACAGAGAAAGTGGAAAATGGTTTCTCTATTCCAGTCTGGATTGCAGCTGCGGAAAATATGATTATAAGGTGCCCAATTAAGCAGCTATAAGTCTGTATATACTGTTTCTGAACCCATTTAGTAAGCCTTTGGTTCTACTCCTGTCATACTTAGGTCATATCTGCTTATTTATCTTGCAGCCTGTT
>NW_017535280.1:13639-14485 GCF_001853355.1 Bactrocera latifrons
GTGATTTAGACGTAAAGAACCTGGGTTCACTATAATTCGGAAACGAGAGACTTGGAGCGTCCGTTTTTCAACTGTAAACAATTGCTTCCAAGACGAAAAAAGAAGGAGTTTTCTCCATCGAATCGAATAAAAAGTGGTTTCGCCACTGTAGTCCAACGAAAATAGGGCMATGTGTTCTGGTCGATCATACTTCAATGTTGTCGCCTCCGCCTAATACTCATGCTGAAAGAGTTATGATGTGTATTTTCTGAGAAAAGGTAAGCGTTATTTTCTAAGCTTTACYGAAACCAAGTGAAACCCTCAATGGGGTATGCTATCGACTTCAATTGATGCAATTGAGACGAGTGGAGCATGGAAAGCGGCCTCAAGTCTAGCAGCGGCACGAAAAAGTGATTCAGCTGCGTGCAAATGCTCAGCGTCGTAATCCCGATAAAACCTATCTGGAAGCGTTTAAATTAGAAATCCTACATCAACCGCATTTTCTCAAGACATTGGAGATTAGACTCATGTGAAAAAGTTCACGCAAGTCGGCAAAGTTCTCTGAGCGCCATTCACTTGCTTGGAACCAGTAAAACCCACCTCCATTGAAAAGCAAACAACACTGAAACGTTCGATTATACATGGTCTGGCGCAGAAKCAGTTCCCGTCATAAGACAACATCAAATAGTGAYGTGAWTCTTGWAGAGTTTTACCATAATGGTATTCGGTATTTTTCAAAAAGTTGAGAAAAACTTTGAATAATTCTTTTGTAACCATTTCCTTACAATAAAATTGCATATCCATCAAGAAAACAGCAAGAACTTAGTTGTGTATCTAATATTGATACCGATATGATACATTTCTGTG
>NW_017535280.1:15033-16351 GCF_001853355.1 Bactrocera latifrons
CGTAAAAGTGCTTATTGTGTGAAGTTTGAGTTTTGCGGCATTTTAATTGTAGGCAATCGCTGCTGGATTGGTAGCATTTATAGGGCTCATACACATGCAGCAGGGCTTGGGAAAATATTGGCTATGATATACCTTACATTGTAGATTATTTGAAAGTTTTTAGAAGTTAGAATGATAGACTTTAAAATGGGTTCAGACGAATATTGGTTTTAGTGAAAAGTATTTTGACCATTACTTCGATACGGGAAAATATACTAAAAACTGGGAAATCTYAATTTAATTCTTGATTAATGAAAATCGTATTGTTACAACATTATCAGGGTTTACCCCTCTATGTGGTCCTTTACGAAAKAATTCTTTAACTTTCTCTATGACTTTTGGCATACAAGTCATGCCAAATTTGTAATAAAGAAAGTCCAATTTCACACTTACACCTAATTTGGTAAGAGATCTTACATATTGACCGATAGTTTTATTCACATCGCATATCGATCGATGTAGCCGATAGTTTTTCATATAACTGATGCATATAACCGATAGTTATCTGCATATTACTAAAAGCTATACGGCATAAAGCCTACAAAAAGTTTGAAACTCTTCTATTATTCTGTAATTTTTATCCATTCTTTGTCTAAAAACATTGGGGCTAGAAAATGTTTTGACCCGATTTTATCCAGCTTTGGTATTAGGRTGTATCCTTACCAGAAATAGAAGGCTCTGCTATCAATTAAGAAATTTCACAGATCTTAGGTATGTGGGGACTATGTATAAAGTCGACCGACACTTCAAGACAATTTATATCAGGTAGATAGGGGTTAATGAAAATATTAACATGTTTTCACCAGTTTTAGTAAATATTATCAAGAAATTACGTTCTGCGAATTTCAATAGTAYACCGCACAGATTTACCTACAAGTATATCACGATATATCTCAGTATCAAGCTTGCTTGATTTAGCGTCAGCGGTTTGGAAGAAAACAAGTCAATTGAAAAGTCCTCAGAGATGGTGGTACTAGAATTATATACATATGTATATGAGCTTAGGTTAGCCCTAATCTTCACGTGTATAAATCACTAATTCGTGAATTATATCATAAAGAGTATCATGTGAAAAATGGATCAAAACAAATTTACTGTRTTCATGAARTATTGCTTTTTGAAAGGCAAAATACAGTTGAAGCATAATCTTGGTTTAATGACATGTTTCCGGACATGACACTGCCTCAGGAAAATCGACCATCAAAGAATGGTATGCTAAGTTTACCGTAGACGCGGTGAATTTAGCAGCGAAAACGGTGAACGCACTGGACATCCTAAA
>NW_017535280.1:16788-18047 GCF_001853355.1 Bactrocera latifrons
TCATAGAAAAACGTTCGCATTTGAAGAAAAGGAATGTGCTGCTTCTCCATAACCTTGTTACAAGTTAGTAAAAACTTAGGAAGAACATTATGGTTTGAGCTTCGAATGGYCTCCGCATCCCCATATTCCCCAGATCTGTCCCCCAGCGACTAGTTTCTGTTCTCAGATCTTTAAAGAATGCTCGTTGGGAAGAAATTTTCATCGAATAAAGAGGTAGTCGCCGAAACTGAGGCCTATTTCGAAGCAAAAAAGAAATCGCACTGTGTATAATCGAATATTTTATACTGTAGTACCTTACAAAGATCAAAGACCGGAAAAAATATACAGCTGCTGACAAACCTTTATATTAAGTTCCCTGGCTTTCATAAAGAATGTAGCTCATACACAATAAGTAAAGTTATATGACCAAGTTTTCGCTCAAAGTTATCTATTTTTGGCGCACTGTGTGAGTAAAACATTCTCTCTCATTTCTCCCATATTGGCCGATATGTGTGGTACAATGCCATACACTCGGAAGTTCGAAAGCCTTTATTTTTATATTAGGTTTATGGCGGCTAAGCGAAGTATTGACCCGATTCAACCCATTTTTGATGCACATACATACCACTGCAAGAAGATTATACTCTGTAGCAACAGGTTGCAAAAGTATAAAAAATGCCAGAAACACTTTCAAAGCCTTTAAATAGTCAAAATCGGAATAAACGCAAGTGCTGCTCATTTAAAGCAGTTGAAGCAATAATTTTCCTACATTTACTATAAAACGCGTTGAGCCGTTAACGAACACAAACCTAGCAATGAATTATTGATTGTATTGCTTTTATTTTTAGGGTGCAAGCTTTTCGCTGGCAAGTCAGATAGATATGCATTTAATCAAGTGATAAAAAGGCGGGAGGGTCAATGGCCGAAGAAAAATTTAAATAAATCGCTCAAGCTGAAGCAACGGTTGATGTAAAAATGTGGTGATTTCTATTTTTGGGCAGGAAAAGGCAAAAACACAAATCAGATGAAGTGAAGTTTTCGTATTTTTATCTCGTTTTCGCACCTGCCACGACGCGATTGATGCGAGTTAGAGCAAGGCATAGCAGGATATCTGCAAAATTGGTGGAAAGACCAAAGCGCACAAAAGAAGTGATTTTTCAAATATTCTTCTTCTAGCAGCGAGGGTGTKGCATAGACCAATGCCTTCAGCAAATTTTCCATATTTCATTGGAGCTGTGCGCTGCTTTCAATAAATCCATTATTCACCATTTTAATTGCGT
>NW_017535281.1:0-1660 GCF_001853355.1 Bactrocera latifrons
TATTGTGAGAAAAGCGTGGAGTGCTTTGTGACATATTTTTCATACATCGARCDTTCCACGCTATTTTCACAATAATCCAAGAATTTTTCCAAGAAGCTGTTCATGTGCCGGAACCGACGATAGTGAACTACAATAGCATATAACTGTAATAAAACCTCAAATTATTTTATGAAAACTTTTGTTGATTCTTATTTATCACAAATTATCGATCGCTTACATTAAATTCATATCTAAAAGCACATGACTTCAAGCACACATATATATTATATGTAGATACATATGAACATTACTAAGTGGGCATGCATGCTTTAGAAGCTACCTGTACAGATAAAAAATACGACATTAGACAGAGTGCTGTGAAGACTCTGAGAATGTTTTCTTTTATTGCCCATATAAGTGCAAGGGAAAAACTTAAAACTACACTCGGTGGTGGTTTTAAGGTGGAACTTTTGACGACACTCATGTGTCTGTCCACTGAGAACTGGAGAGCTGTCAGCGAAGCGGCAGCCTCAATCATGACAAAACTGAGACATATAGAGCAGAGTGGTTTCGGAGTCTGGAGTTAGTAGGTTAGGTTTAGCGGATTAAAGTTACACACTACGGCTTTTGATGCTTCCCCCTACTTAAAAAAACATGTGTCTCATGTATGCAACAGCATTCGTTTATTTTACAGCCAAAACATAATGGCAGTATCGCACCACACGTTGCGCAATGCATGAAAACACGAATTGTATGCAATGCATGGAAGCTGCCTCTGCTAAGTACCGCTAAACCATTAACCAACGCTCAGCAGGTTTGTTGATTTTCTCTTTTGGTCTGCCAGCCAGCATGTTATGAAATATGTCGCATTCGCAGACGCTGAAGATCTTGTTTTCATTGTTGATTTAGTGACGCGTAGCACACACACATACCATACGTACTACCCAATGCGAACCTATCAATGAGCCGTTAAACGTCTGCCAAGTGAACGCGTCACATAAACCTACTTATTCAAAAGCTGTGCCATTTCTTGACCAGTTAAACCACTAAAATAACAACAGTAAAACGCACATGCTTGACCGACGATTGCCGACTTTCATTTAGTGGCTTTTAAACGGCGGCAAGTCGGCTTTGCGCCGTCAGCTGTGTCGTTTAGACTCAAAACGTTTTTACGATGACTTGGATTTTTTTATATTTATTTAATAAAGTCGGTGAGCTGATGCATTTTTGCTAATGATTTCTGTTAGAAAAAATTTATTTCTTTATTGCGTCAAAGCGTTGCATTTTTATAATAAAGTTTTTTTTTTATTTTACTGAAAAAATGTCATTAGTGTTTAATTTATTACACTATTTTATTTGATGATCAAATTTCAAAAGTAGTTTTTATCGTTTTTTAATGTAGTTAAAAATCTGGCAACCCTGTAATTTTCGGCTATTTTGATGCACACTGATTCTGAATACAATCTTCTAGTAAAAATGCCTATTTTTAAATAAATAATTTGAAAATAATCCCAGCAGGTATCAATCAATGTATTCATTGGGAAAACACTTTGATAAGCAAATAATTTCTCGCGCGTAATTCGACACTTACTAGTCGAAATGCTCGAAAGAGTCATCGAATATTGGACTCAACGGATGATTCTTATGAGACGTAACCGCGGCCAACAAAGGATATTCTTTC
>NW_017535281.1:3147-4401 GCF_001853355.1 Bactrocera latifrons
TTTCAGTTTGGTGAACAAGAAAAAGTCACAAAGAAACAAATCTGGTGAATACGGTGGTTAGTTGTTGTGTTTTTGGCACGTTTTCATCAATCTCTCGACATCTTTGAAGGCTCTGTATCACTCATAGGCTTTTGTTCTTGAAAAACTGAATCCGCGTAAGGCTTTTCTAATATTTGCAATGATTCCGTGCTCGAAACTTGGTTAGAAATACAAAATTTGAGATAAATTTTTTGTTCGGATAGCAATCCACTACTGAGCTGAGGACTTAAGCAGCTATTGTAAGCAAACTGGTTGAAAGATCGCGCTCATATTCGGCAAAGTAATTATGAACGGTGCTAGCAACTTAGCAAAATACTTTTTTTTTTTTGTTTTTGTTTTTCAAAAATCATTTAGCAGAGGACATTAATTACAATTTCAGATTTTGTCCCAATATATTTTAATAACACAATAATTATTGTTAAAAGCAAAGAATGAAACAATATTAACTGAAAAGTTTCATACAATTCACAGGTCGTTGAATGAAATATTTCAAACACGGACGTCCGATGTCAGTTTGAATAATAATGTTATTCTTTGTGAAAGAGATGATTCGAAACTTATTGTGCTTAGAATGCTATAGAAATTTCTAAAGCAAATATAATCGATTAGAATTTGTAGGTATTTAGTTGATTGATGCATAGTTTTCACAATTATTTCAGTGCTCAATTTAGCAATATTTCTCCATGTTGTAAGTGATCACATGCTTTTAATAGAAAAATGACACTGCATAACTGCACAGGCTTCGCGATATTTGCAAGCTTCGTCCAGCAATTGCATTACATCAAACTGTCCTCCTCCCAAGAAGCTCCACAACCGCACGTGCTCGACCTAAACACTTGTTAAATTATAATTTATTTGCGCCAGTGTATGGCAGAATGCTTGCCCACAATTTCCATTAAATTTCTTTAACGACTTTAATTGTTAGTGATCCATATAATAATTGCTCAATGTCTGGGACAGTAAAAATTAGTTGAGGAATGCAAGATAATTTTATACGAGGTACATGAGATAGAGACTGAAAAAAATTTCAAATTTATTTTCGGAAAACTGGCTAATTCATAATGGTGCAACATTACACAAGTTTGCGGAATATTTCGTAGAATTTAATTCTCTTCAAATTTAAACTTAAATACACTTTTCTTAAGTAACATTTCGTTGTTGGTCAACAAAATATGGAAAAACCGCAGACGAAGCAAAAATTTTCAGACAAACAAA
>NW_017535281.1:6555-12374 GCF_001853355.1 Bactrocera latifrons
GCCTCAATTAATTTTAAGTTCTACAAATKGCACGTTTTCATTTTCATTTCAATACCTATTATTATTAATTGTTCGTTTACGGCAGCATATGTGTGAATGTCTGTTTAGAAATATGAAATATTATTTTTGCCACAACAGACTTAAATTTCAATACCGCACATTGTTCTATTAGCAGCTACAACTAAATGCATAGGTAAATATGTATATATATATGTATATATATAGTATATAGTAAATACTTATATACTTATATCTTCAAATTGTTATTGTTGGTCCAATTGCTATTGGCGCTTTTATTATTTTTATTGTTGCTATTGTTGCTATTCTTGTAGTTATTAACATAACCATTAGCAGTGTATGTAGACATATCGGAAGAGACACCCCATAGCCGGGGGGAAGGAGAGTCAGTTAAACAGCCAGTCAGCCTGTGTGCTTGTCAGCGCCAACTCAGCGGCATGGCGTCCATTAATTTATGTTCCCGAAAATTTACATGCGAAAAAATCTGAAGCGTGCGCTGCTCGCACTTCCAGTCACACACAGCTGTATAAGTAACAATAACAACATAAGCAACAACAATAACAGCCACCTACAACGCCAGGTTGGTGCATGGCGTTCCCTCACAGGTGCCCGCCCTCGCAGCGGTTATCTGCTAGATAAAGTGTGCACCCTGGGCTCCACCCTGTTTTAAGGTTGGCTGGCGCTCGCACTTTCGAACGTGTGTCGCTTCAATTACGCTTTAATTACAATTGTTATTATTATTGTTGTTGTTGATTTTTTGGTATTTTTATTTTCGCYACAATTGCTTGATTGTTTGTATTTATTTTTTGTCATATATTTTCCAACTGTTGTTGTTACTTTTATTGTTGTACAATAATGCCCATGCTACAGCGCTTTTTATTTATCACACAACGATGTAAACGCGTATCGTTGTAAATGCAAATATATAGAACGAAAAATATACGCGGAAACAATTGAAAATAAACGTAAGAGATTTCGAATTTGTTGTTGTAATTTTTTTACCCTAAAATGGGGGTGTTAAGTTTGCCTCGAAATTTTTATCAACCGAATGAAAACAGATGATCCAAATTGTTATTATGTTATTCTTATTCAGTAATGTTCGACATTTCAAAGTGGAAAGGCTTACACCTGAACAACGTTTACAAATCGTTCTTTAGATAATTCACTTTCTGTAAAGAATGTGTTTCGCTCAAATTTTAGTCAGCATAATCGTTCTAATGAGCATACTATTCACAACGCCATCACCTACCTTAAGACTCAGCATTCATACGTCCAGCACGTCCAGTGAATAAAATATAGCAGTCGCAGCTGAGAGTGTACACGAAGACAGGGAGAGTCGATTTGGCGCCTTTCGCGGCAATTCGGACTGACGTATGGAACGACCTTTTACGTCGAGATCTTAAATTGAACTCGTACAACATACAGCTTGTGCAAGAACTAAAGCCGCCTGACCTTTCGAAGTCGTATCGCTTCGTTCTATGAGCTCTTGAAAAGTTCTAAGAAGATTCAAGAGCTCCCATATAAGTAAAAAAAAAAAAAAAAACAATTTGGTTTGGTTTGTGGGCCGGTGGAATCATCAGTTCATATTTTTTCAAAAAATGCCAGACAGAACGTAACCGTCAATGGCGACCATTATCGCCCTTTGATAACCGACTATTTAATGCTTCAGGCATGAAACTCGTGATATCGGCAACAATTGTTTTTAACAATACTTCGCTACTTCCCACATAACGCATCAATCAATGGATTTATTGAAAGAACACTTCAGTGAGCAGACAATTTCACGTTTTGTGCTCATAGATTGGCAAACAAGATCGTGGAATATCACATCGCTAGATTTTTTTCTGTGGAGATATGGAAAGCTTAAAGTTTATGCGGATAAAGTTCACGCGTGTCATTCTTTAATATTGTCTCTAACGAAGGTCTCAAGGGCATTGAACCCTATTTTTTGCAGTTGAGAGCTCTCTTAGCTATTGATTATAAAATTTAGTTAAAGTAAAAGCTCAAACGTGTTTCAGGTGAGGTGAGCATTCACTCCAACAGCAGAACGGCAATATCAGCGTTGGTCCTAGCTAGAAAATCTAGGAGCATCTTACCTTACTACATATAGCATCAAGCTACTTCATTATCAGACTCTTTAATATGTCCGTTCAAAGCGGAATCACTAGAGACTGTATAACTTTAAACTATCAAAGAAATGGGAACAAGTTGAATTCTCGTTGACATCTTGGGTTCCAGCGCTTGATCGATGGATATTGCAGGATTGCAGGTACTCGGTTACCCTACAGATCTAGAGTAGAAAGTACGAGACCTAGTAAACTACTTGCCCTTAGCAAAGTTCATTTGCCACAATCATAGAAATTCTTACTGAACATTGTCGAGTAGGAATTCATGCCGTATGGCTAAATGTCAAAGTTGTACTGAAGAAAATTGATGTAAAGATTTTGAAGCACCTCCTCCTCCATTGTTCAGCATTTGTAAGATTGGCTATAGGAGATATAGCCAGGAAACTGACATTAACCACCTCTACAAATGTGTGATCGGTTTGAAGCACTTCGTCGTGTCTTTATGAACGTTATCATCAGTTATAAGCTCTTAAGGAGAGATCCCTGTTATATTCGCTCTCTTAACTAAATTCTTTCCGCGATTCATGTAACCAGAGATTGTCGATATTAATATTGTCAGTTTGGTAGCATTCTAAAATAAGGACTATAGTATAACTACATCGCGATCTTTGAAACTTTGGTTGTATGAAATAGTTACATATGAAATCATTCCCTGATATAAGCAGACCCACGAAAAGGTATTGTTTGGTTTAGAAGTATTTGGACCTGAGTTTGACTAACACATTTAACGACTTACTTCGATCGCTTTGAATTAAGGTTTATATAATACTAAATTACTTAACCCCAACAAATAGCTATTGAGTATATACTCAACAAACTGAGTGAGAAGTTCGTTTGCTCTAATTTCAAGCGGTTTCAAAGAAGCTTAAGCGTTTTCTATAACGAGTTTGCGCATTGTACCTGCCATATATCTTAATAGAAAACGTTCTGTTCCAACGTATAACTGTTTAAAATTTCTTAATTATTGATTTCATGAATTAACTAAGTTGTTAAGTGAGTTAAAGCGTTGATATCATTGTCGGATGATGACAATTTGTTGTATTTTTATTGTTGCTGAGAAGAGTTAATTAAGAAGTGGAAATATTAATGAGAATTTATGAATGCTGTGTTGGATCAAAATAAATAATTTCTGGTCATAAAAATATGAATATGAATTATAATCATTAAAAAGACATTAAAATTATTAATATTGAACTGAATGGGTAATTAAAGATAAGCCCATATTAAGGTCAGTAAATTCTTTTAAAATAACTTCAGTTTTTTCTTAAACTTTTGCAGAGGCGCCTAGTTAAAGAAAATTTGCATTTTATTAATTCTACGAAAATAATTTTTTTAATTTTTCTTCAAAAAGTAGCATAAACCAACTTTTTGTTTCCCGTCTATTGAATTATCGCTTTTCTACATTTACTCTTCTATTCTTAACTTTTAAAGTTTGGTTCTATTTTAAATTTTTTCAATGATTAGGTTTTAAGTTGAATAATAACAGATACCAAACATGACCATCTCCCCGAAGAGATTGTTCGTAATATACATAATTCAAATACAGTTCAATTACCTTTGCGACTTCATCAAATCAATTCTGTGTTTTTGCTATACTGTTATTCAAATTTTTCAAACGATTGCGGCACGATTGATTAGTCGTCGCTTCATTCAACCGTTTATTGTTTCCCAGAAATGAAAAGAAAGAAAATAGCCGATTTTATTTTGAAGCAGCTTAGTAGTGCGTCACGAGAGTTTTGCGTGAAGTAGTTCACCGCGCTTGCTTTAGAAGACTTGATGAGCCATGATAGGTGTTCGACAAGAAGAAAACTTTGTTTACTTATTGATCTAGTTCTCAGTATTCTATCTCTTCTCTTTGTTTTTAGTATTTTTTTTTTATTTTCCAGGGTTCATAGGTGCTGTAGATCTCCAAACTGTAAGAGATACGGTGCTTTTGTGTAGTGGACCGCTGTCAGGTCAATCTCATGTCGAAAACTGACTTAGTGGATACAGTGGCTAGCTGTTTTCTGCATAACGAGAGCGCTAAGAACCACTAGAAAAGCTACTCAACCTACAACAAGAGACGGTGCAGTAGCAAACTCTGTAGCATAATCAGCTGAAAAATTAACTAGGTAAAATCTTCACAAGCCTTCGGGCACAGCTCAATAAGCAGAGGGTTGTTGGATAAAATGGACCGCATACTCTCACGCTTTACTTAGAAGAGAAAGTTTCACAGACACTAAAGACGTTTAACAATTATACAGACGGATCAAAAATGGCCAATGTAGTGGAAACTGGAATTAATTTCTCAGAGCTGGATTTCAGATGGTTAAGCACGTGCAGTAGTGCAAAATCGTATGCAATAACCGCAATGCTATCAAGCTTGACTCATACCGATTAAGCTGCATTTTTTAGAGTACCGTAAACAGGCTGATTCGGAAATGTCTGATGCACATTCCGATCCCATATTCATAGAGAGCATTATAACTGACGATAAGACCGGTTTTGTATTCAAACAAATCAAAAATCATCGGAATAGAGGAGAAAAAGCGAGCTGAAACCAAAAAAAGACACGCCAAAGCCGATCAAAACTCAAGGTGATGCTCATTAGATTTTTCAATATTCGTGGTTTGTTGCATCATAAATTTGTTGTTGGAAAAAATAGACCGTATACTTTCACGCTTTACTTGGGAGAGAAAGTTTCAAAGAGGGGACAGACGATCATTTAGGAGTTCTGTTCGGCCGTATTGAGGCTTTTGCGTGAGAACTTCCTCAAAAGCGATAGGAATTGCGGGAGAACAATTCATGGATTTTGCGCGATGATAATGGACCATAGAATCGAGCTACGATTCTGATCGATTTTAAAGTTAAAAACGTAATGAATATCATCGATAAGTCATCTTATTCATTAGATTTGGCTCCGTGTGTTTTTTTTTTATTCTGCAAACTGAAATGGCAGCTTCATTGATTCCGTTTTCAGTCGATCGAAGAGATAAAACTAAATTCGCTGAAGGAGCTGTAGGCCACTCCACACAGTGCTTATGAAAAGTGTTTCGTGGACTGAAAAAATATATGGCACTAGTGTATTAAATCTGGTGGGAATTACTTTGAAGACGTCAGAATGAATATTAATGAATAATTAAATATTTTAGCTTTTTATTTAAAATTTCTTTGTACTTTTTTGGGGTAATGTGTAACCGTAAAAAAATGTATGAATTTTGAAGCTAAAAACTTATATTGGGAACATCATATGCGTCTGTTGAGTGTGTACTTTGGTAATGTACCTAGTGACGAACAAAACGGCATTACCTTTCATAACATTTGTAATGCAAAAGCAGTAATTCCTTTCATCGTGCTTTTCTTCGTTAGTGGCAATATTTTTTTGACTAACCAGCGGTGATTTGCATTTGATTTTAACGTATATTTTTATTTCTTAGAATTTTCAACACAATTTTATATAGATGTATGTATATATTTTCATGCCTTTCTAAATTTTTCACATTTCTTCATATTCACTCGCTTTCGTCATCAACCAAAGCGATCATTCGCCTAAGTGATCTTCGAACTCTACTTTCTGGATAATAAAACAAAACCAACAAATACCGTTTGTTTTATAGCGCACAAATTTGATTTCAATTCACTTTTACATATACAATTTTTTTCTTCGTAGATTCGCGTATCGAACATACATATGTA
>NW_017535282.1:0-11261 GCF_001853355.1 Bactrocera latifrons
AAAAAAAAGAATTGAAATATTATTAATGTGTCAAAAAACATATATATATAAAAAAGTTTCTCGAACTTTTAAAATATTTCTAAATAAAAGGAGATTACATCTTTACTTTCACGCAACTGGTCGAGAAAGGAATACTCCGCGGACCACATCTTCAAACCACAAGTAAAACGACTACGGCTCAACATCTACTACAACTACAAAGGAACCAACAACCACAGTTCTACAGATTTCACATGTCACCAAGGGACATCATGGACCAATTCCGGAGAATGAAGCCACTAGACGACCATCACAATCCAAAGGCGTTTATCAAAGCGGTCGAAACCAACATTTCTCTCTGCGGGACAGACCAGGAACTCATCCAACATTGTACAAAATACTACTACGAAAAAATACTGGGCACTGCCGGAAAAAGAACGAGAGAGCTGGAGGACAACTCATCGTGGGAAACGATTAAAGCTAGAATTCTGCAAGGATCTCGTCCAAGGAAGACATATGCAGTGGTATTTAACTTTTTTAGGACGGTCAAAGTAAGTAACCTTAATGAATTATTTATAATTTTTGAAAAATGCCGACATAAATGAAATATACATATTTGACC
The DNA here is from genome assembly GCF_001853355.1 of Bactrocera latifrons. NCBI lineage: Eukaryota > Metazoa > Arthropoda > Insecta > Diptera > Tephritidae > Bactrocera > Bactrocera latifrons. Next base: position 602 of record NW_017535282.1, read on the forward strand.
CCCTAAAATCGGGAATTCCCGAAAATGTAGAAAGGGACCTTGTTGATATACTGTTAGAGAAAATCGATGGGCCTATAAAGGCACATATAACCGAAACGGAAACATTAAATTAAATAATTCGAATTTGATGGAAATTGGCAATGGTGAAGAAAAAGAAGTAAATTTTTTAACACCGCCTCAAACCTTCAACTCCCCATAATAACAGTAACAATAGGAAACCACAATTTGGAAATTTTCAAAAGGAAAAACCTTCCAAACCGTTATGCTATGGAACTATCAACGGGACCTGTCTCTTATACACATCTAGATGTGTATAAAAGGCACATATAACCGAAACGGAAACATTAAATTAAATAATTCGAATTTGATGGAAATTGGCAATGGTGAAGAAAAAGAAGTAAATTTTTTAACACCGCCTCAAACCTTCAACTCCCCATAATAACAGTAACAATAGGAAACCACAATTTGGAAATTTTCAAAAGGAAAAACCTTCCAAACCGTTATGCTATGGAACTATCAACGGGACTAACGAAATAAAATATAAAATTGTAACACCTTTTACGAAAGGATTTAACATCTTAGGTACTTTATCATGGAAAGTAATAGTTTTTAATAGCAACAAATACGAAGCTATTATCACATTTATCGATATATTGGAAACATAGTTCGTTTTGATCAACGAATTCCTTATGAAAAACGGAAATTTGAGCAATCGAATTCAGTGATATGAAAACCTTAAACTTGAATCAATTAAATATCGAGAAAGCCAATCGATAAAAGATCTATTACAAGAATTTAGCGAATTATTTTTGAAAGAAGGAGATAAACTTTCTTTTACGCATGAAATMAAACATCAAATTATTACAACAAACGATAGACCCATTTATTCGAAAATTTATAGGTAGTTCATGAATTAGAAATACAAAAACAAATAAAAGAAATGTTAGATCATAATATAATTAGAGAAAGCAACTCTGCTTACAACAGCCCTTTGCAGACGGAAATAAAAAATGGCGTATCGTCGTCGATTACAGAAGAATAAATGAAATTTCTATTAGCGATAAATTCCCGATACATGATATCGATGGTACCTCTATCGATCTTGCGAAAGGATTTCATCAAAAAAAAAAAAATAAAAAATTATGAAAACGATAGAAAGAAAACAGCGTTTTCTACTCCGTAAGGACATTACGAATTCTTAAGAATGCCATTCGGTCTTAAAAATGCTCCATCGACATTCCAACGTCTTATGAACTCAGTACTTCAAAATTTTATAAACAAGATAGAGATAGCGTTGTATACTTAGACGACATTTTGATTTTTAGTACCTCTTTGTCAGAACATCTAAATAATATGGAAAAATTTTTTACAAAACTAAAACAAGCAAAATTGAAAATACGTTTAGAAAAATTCAGTTTTTTAAAGAAAGAAACAGACTTTCTAGACCATATACTGACTTCTGAAGGAATAAAACCAAATCCAAATAAAGTTGAAGTTATCCAAAAATTAAAGTTACCAATTTCTCAAAAGCAAATAAAATCTTTCTTAGGCATTACCGACTTTTATAGAAATATATAAAGACTAAGAAAAATATGCAAAAATTAATGTTAATAACCCAAGTTATATAACCGCTTTCGAAAAATTAAAAAATATTATTACAAATCACCCCATTTTAAGGTATCCAATTTTAACAAAAAGATTTAAATTAACTACAGACCTTAGCAACTTTGCTATTGGCGCAGTTCATACACAAGACGACCACCCAATTTCATATGCTTCACGCACATTAAATACTCACGAGAAAAACTACTCAACCATCGAAAAGGAACTATTAGCAATAGTATGGTCAATAAAATACAATAGACCTTACTTATATGGGAGAGAATTCGATCTGAAAATAGATCATCAACCACTTAAATGGCTACAAAAGAAGAATTCTGGTAAGGACATAAATCCAAGACTACAACGTTGGCTAGTGCAATTAGGAGAGTACGATGCAAAAATCGATTATATAAACGGTAAAGAAAATAAAATAGCGGATTTTCTAAGTCGAATTAACAGTGATGAAGTAAACATGGTGAATTCCGCAAATTTGGGAATGACCCTTAACAAAATGTTGCAAATAAAAGATTTAAACGCTGGTGAAAAACACGGCCAAACAATGCTTTCAATAGTAGTCCAAACTAGCCATTCTCATGAAGAAAATCCCTATAATCGCTTTAACATTCTCAATACAGTCGTAAATCGTTTGAAACAGCAATTATAGTCGAAGCAAAAGAAAAAGAAGTAGAAAATATTTTCAAAAACAAACGCATTTTTATCGATATAAGAGATATTAACTCTGACAACGTCATTAATATTGTAAATAAACATTTTGAAAAAGGTAAGATCGCTATATATTTTGAACTTAATGAAAAAGAACATAATGAAGTAGAACAAATACTTTTAAATATTTTCGCAAATAATCAAAATATTTCTTTTGTAAATTGTACAAACTTTGCCAAAGACATCGAAGATGAATACGAAGCATAAAAAAAATAAGTAAAGCCGAAGCTCTTTCAAAGCCATAACTCGCGCTTCGCCATTGGTTGTCCGTGTCAACAGAGATTTCGCATGAAGCATTGAATGTACATATTTAGATACATATTTACTGCATCTAGACAAATTTATAAACATTATCCCTATGCTCTGTCATATTTGTTTACATGCACACATAAATATACAAGAGAACATGTGCGACCACTTKGTCTTTTAAACAGAGAATGTATAAACATAGAGAAAGTGCAAATTGAATTGTATGATGTTCGATTGCACGGCTAACAGAACTTATAAGATTGTGATAGGGAATTCACCATTCTCGCTGCTATTTAGCAGAATTGAGGACGTTCTCTGGCAGAAATATATGTACAATGACTGAATTCATGCGAGAATGAATAAAGAGAAACGCTTTGAAGAAAAATATACAAAGTAAAGAAGCATTCTCTGCGACACATATGTGTCTTTTATCATATGAACCGTTTTTTTCAGAAAAATGATAAAATTTTATTTTTTTTTTAAATAATTTAATTTTATTTTTTAATTTTTAAATTATTTCAAATAAATTATATTTATTTTGACTATTACAAAGGGAGGTTGTTCAAAATGAACTTCATTTCTTCAAAGAAAATTGATGACCTTCACGAAATATGCATATTCGCATTATTTCGTTATCATTTCCATATTTGTAGCAATAGAATTTCTATGGCATATATATGAATACATATATTATTTCTTTGGCACATTTGTCTGTATGTTTACGAAAGTAAATGCGAGCCACATACATATGTACATACATTCATAATAACAAGTGCCGCACGCATCTTTCGCATCTCTGTTGTCATGGTCAACCAATGGCCGAAGCTCTCTTTATTGTCAAAAAGTCATCACAACGTTGTGTTGTTGGTAGAAATTCCGAGTTGTGCGGAAAGAAACTAACAAACGATCGCCGATTGTTACCGCTTCCATTGCCGAAGTAACAGCTTCGCCTAAATACTAGCGAAAATATGTATACAGCATACGCTTGCATACATATCGACGCTGATTTTTGGGAGCCACGGAAAAATATTGTAGAATTGACAAATATTGTAAATCGACAACAGCTACGTTGCCACTTTTCTCACTTAGAACAAACACCGGAAAGATGTCCAATTTATGATTTTTAGCTTTTGCCATCGTCGCGAAAAGACGCTTGTTGGTTGGCAAARGCATGCTCGGGGTAATGTTACGGCGTCTGTTTTTATGAATGAAGCGAGGTCGCCTGTAGAATTTTCGGCTGCGTTTATGAATGAAATCGTTTTTGTTGTAAAATTTACTACATTTGGACTTCGCCAATTCGGCTGCCAGTTGATGGTTTTGTAGAACAATGTTTAAATTTTTTGTTGGTGACATATTCACATGTGTACGCATATGTATGTTTGTATGCTTGTGCATTATTTGTTCGGAAGTGTATACGGAATGTATGAACATGCAGATCAATGCGCTCATGTAATATATTGATAAGTAATAACATCATTATTTGAATTCCTGAACGCGCACATGCATATACATACATGCAATCATATGAGCAGATAATAAGATTAATATGATAGACGCTGTATTTATATAATGTTGTGATAAATTTAATTTCTATTAGTAAGAAACATAATACAAATATATTTATACTAATGTACTAAATATTGAGTATATTATGTAAAAACCAAATAAAGTTATTAAATATGCAAGTCCAAATACTCATATCATTATTTTTACATGCCAATATGGAAATGCCGACGGCAAAACGCAAATCCATTACATTGCGAAAGCAAGAATTGAAGCATGGAAATATCACAATGCTGTTGAGAGTATCATAAGGAGCATGCATACATACATTTATGTCTCTTCATATTCTTAAGTATGTGAGAGAGCTGTATTTGTACACATTTTTCGCTGTTAAAAGTAGAATATCAAAGAACTTATTTTCCTTCAATATTCCCTGATTGCGCATACATGCTATGGCATCATATGCCGTACCTACATTATTTCTCTTCATATTCTCTGTTTTAGTATGTGGAGAACTGTTAAAAATGTTAACATTTCACATCGTGAATTCTGTGGTTGTGAAGTGAATTCCCTATCACAATCTTATAAAGTGTTCGACTTCCTTCACTTCTCTATGATTTAAGTTCTCTCTCTCAGGCGAGTAAKTTCGTTAATCAACCGTCTAAGCGTAAACTTGAAATAAGTGACAAAAAGTTGAATTAAGTGATTAAATCTCTCATCGCGCACTGGTGTAAAACCTAGTCTAAGCAATGAACGACCCACCCGACGTGGACGGGATTCCGCCGCTCCTCCCCCAACCATATCAAAAAATTACGGAAATAAAATCTCCTGGACCTACATTTTTAGTGATGAAAAGAATAAATAGTGACGAAACCTTAACTAAGTGTCCCCATTCCTTATCAAAACAGTGATCGACGATACATGCGGGCAAGTCGACATGTGCAAAAAAATCAGATGTGGCGATATCCTCATAAAAACAAAGAACCATACACAAGCTCAGAAACTCGAAAAACTAAAAAATGTATCCCCTTACATACATAATTAAAAGAAATGTAGTAGATCAACTTTTTTGTGAAAAAGTATTTGTAACGGGAAACATTAATGAAAACTTTCAAGATAAAGGCACTTTTATGTAGAAAGCTGCTTTCATCTCCCTCTACACTTACCTCGATTTGTATATTTTGAAATGAGGTAGAATTGGTAGGTCTTGGTAAACTTTGAAAAGTTTGCCAAGAGGTATTTTGAACTAAAGCGTCGTTGCAGGCGCTTTTGAGGGAGCTATTAGAAAATGACTCACACTGATCAACTGGCAAGAGTTCGCAGTTCCCTTTATCTACACAACGAATATATGCTATGCCCCAGACTTGTCTGAAAAGATATGAGGAACGCTGCGGAGTTATTCTCACATCAAATACATAGTTTTTACACAAATATTATATAAATATTTGTTATTATAAAATTGGAAACATTTAATAATATATTAATACAATAATTAATATTTTGGCCAAAACTGATTAAATTTAATATTTAGGAATTTAAATAATCGAAAAATATTTGAATATTTTATAAAAATATTGTTAAAGTTATAAATTTTAAAACCTAACACGGCAACACACTATAGCAGATTTGACACACACAGCAACCCGTACCAAGTGACTAATTAGTAGCAGAATATTTGGGGGCAACCCGAACCAAGTGCCTAATTTGTAGTAGAATATTTAGGGGCAATCCGTACCAAGTGCCTAATTTGTAGTAGATTTTTGCGTATCTGTTAGTGAAAAATGAAGGATTGGTTACTTGTAGGTTTATACAATGTCCCGGAACGACCTCARCGTTTTCTTTTCTTTTATCATCATCCAGTTTCTGTATTATAAACACAGAACTATATTGATATCGAAAAATTTTTCCATAAAACAAAAAAAAATCAATATATACGCGTAAATATCTATACATTTAAAGAAATWAATTTTTTCCCAATAAAAGAACTGTGTGGTGAACGTGTGAAAAATACATAAATTTGAAGTGAACAAAAAAGGTGAGTTCTTGGATACCTTGTAGCAATTTATTTGGCAACGGCTGCTAATAAACAGARGCTTCAACTTAAAGTCAGATCAGTAATTGAAGTCAGATCTTATAATCAATCTAAATCGAGCAGTTGCTTTATTTCRTTCCAAGGAATAAGTTAACTTGCACTGATTTCAGTCACTAAACATGAAATACGCTGCGCATAATTMTATATAAATAAGTACTAAATAATAATTGAACATATTTATTGCAAATATTTAAATACATCATGTTTATTATTGATAATGGGAATAATTTGAAACATGTTATTGAGTTTTTAAGAACAGTTTCGGTTAAATTTTAACATTTGCCCAACGCAGAGTAAGTTTAACAGGCAACTCCATCAATGAACAAATAGAAACAAAGATAAGATCGCGTATTATTCAGAATTTTATCTGTGACAAAACTAAATTTTATTTAAMAAATTCTTACCCAATGATAGTCATKGTAACCGCTTTTAAYTAGTAGAACTTGCCTATTGTTTTCAATTATTTGTTCCGTTCTTGTGCACGTCATACGCAAATAAGAAAATCACCATCRCTTACCATCATGAAGCTGACTTTAATTGAATATATTTAAGAAAATTGTTTATATTTTATATAAATCTTGTCTTTTTTTAAGTTAGCTATATCAAATGAAAGAGAACATTTTCACTCATAATCGTATTGAATATAAGCGACATCGATTAGGTATAATAAGAAAAAATAAATATTTTCCGAAAGCATGCAAAAAATTTAGAAGTTGTATTTTTTATTTATCATTAAAACCCAAAAACGTCTGTTTTATGAGAAAAGTTCGGCAATCAAAAAAGCAGGTACTTTTGGTAGATTTTGTCTTATTGGTAAAGAAGCACCGGGGCTATTTGAGACATTCGATCATTTTAACAGAGTTCAGCAACATAGTAGAAGAAATCGCAAAATTATTCCTTCAAAAACAAAATATAAAACAATTTACAAAATTACTTCATTTATTTAGTTTGTAATTAATATAGCAAAGTAAAAAAGGAAAAGTTGAAATAACTCTATAAGGAATCTTCGAARAAGAACAGTTTGTTTATGCGAATATATATACATATTTTTATGAAAACTATGGGACAATTCGCGATACTAACTCTTAAAATTTGTCTTTATTTTGCTATTATTGAAATTACATTGTCTTTAAACGATTAAAGATACGATCAGTTSRAAAAARTTACTAAAACATTTGTATTTTTTAATATTGATCAGCAGCAAAATTGCACAACCTTTTAGCAAAAGAAAAACATTAATGTCTAATTTTTTCAAAATAAAGGCATGCAAATATATATTTTAATAAATTTTCTATAATTATATCCCCATTACGGTTTCAACCCAACAGCATTTTGTTTAAAGTTTTGAAATTCTGTATTATCAATATCAACTCAACTCGTCAAAAATAATTTCAGTTGATCTTGTCAAACTTCAACTTTTTTGTGATATTTCGGTTTTCAACTTTGTGTCAGTAGGGTTCACTAAAATATCAAAAATTTCAAAATCTACTAAGCAGTTGTAGTTGAGCAACACTGCGTAAGGAAGGTTCGAGAGCAATCGAACATTGTATACTCTTCTATACTAGTTATGGGGAACTTCGGTATAAAAGCTCGAGTAATGGCAGTTTATATGTAGTACTTGTATGGGAGCTGAGGATAGTACAAACCCGATTTTATCTGAAGTTCAKTAATATACGATTCTGAAGTTCATTAAGTTATGCCACATACAATCACCAATCGTAAAAGTAAAGTTAGCCGAATGTTATATGTTTATTATATGGGGGCTAGATAAATTTATCGCCCAATTGTATCTGTTTTAGGCAAGAGATATGGTACACTGTTATGAGTAAAACAAAKAAACATTTTCATAAAGATAACTCTSATGTTGTGTTCTCTTCGTGTCTAGCATAATTAAAAGTTGGCGTGTCATACCATCTTGGGGATAAAATTTAATGCCTCTGACGTATTTAGTTGGTGCTCTATCGCATTTAGGGAGCTTTTAGCAGAACCTTTGTGTGGGGAGGGGGTGAAAATATAATAATGCATAAAAATAATAGTGCACTCTTATCTGAATTTCAATAAAGGTGTTGTCTATTGCAACGACCTTCGTGGAATACCGGAAAACGGGATCTTAGATGAACTTATGCGAAAAATTATGCGTAAAGAAAATAATAATGACTCAACACTTGTGGAAGCCGGTTTAATAATTATTACCTTTTCATCGCTCTCACTACCTGACACAATCTCCATTGTTTACGAAAAAGTACGCATCCGACCTTACATACCTCTGCCTCTACGATRCAAAAATTGTCACCGCTACGGACACCTCACGAAATACTGCAAAAACCAAAACCTATGCTCAAATTGCTCGTAAACCACCAGATTCTGTTGAAAAGTGTCACTACCCGTCCGCCTGCCATAACTACAAAGAAAACAACACCAGCTACGCCGACCACTCACCTTACTTTAGAAGCTGCCCTATATTCATTAAACAAAAGGAAATTCAGACTATTAAAATACTTCAAAAAGTGGACCACAAAACTGCCCACACTATATACAAACAGCAACATTATCAATCTAGTAAATTTGCCAATACTCTACGAACACCAACAGTGTACAGCTCAAGCGACGAGATCTTAGCAGCAACTCTCACGACAACCAACAGTTCTCAAAACAAACAGTCTCACAACAACACCAACTCCAACTCATCTCTACCTACTCAACGCTCTTCGACGCAGCCCGCCTGCGCTACAACAATGGCTCGCAGTAAGATCATCACGAATCTCACGCATACAAAGCAATGCACCAGCCAAGGAAACGACAACACGTCTGTAATTCGCCCTTCAACAACAAATAAACAGTACGAATCTACACAACTGACAGAAACGAAAATCAAAATATTCCCAAAAGAAACATCAAATCGCATGATCAAGCAACTAAAAGCTAAAGCTAAGGAACAAATAGGCAAAAACAAACTAAAAATGGTCAATCACAAACAAGAAGACAACAACTTCAACACTGATGATAGTGATGACTTTGACAGTCTCACTATGGAAGAGTAAATGGCCTTTCAACAACATATTTCTTTTTTTTTTTTTTTCTTTTTCTATATATTATCGTATTACTAATTATCTTACCACCTGAATCTCATTACATTCATTTAAGTATTTAATACAATACACTAACATGTCACTTACTATACTCCAATATAAAAGGATACGCAAATAACTACATCGACCTACAACTATTGTTAAAATCACATACTACGAAAATAGTTTCTCTCCAAGAAACACACATACAAATCGACCAAAATTTACCTATACCTATACACCTCCGGCTAAACACGAAACGCTTTCGGTGGCTCCGCACTACTTATCCACAACTCTTTGCAACATAAACATTTCATCTCTACAGTAAATAACTTTGACGTTACGAACGTTATCATCCAATCTAAGATGAAATTCATAATCAGCTCCACGTACATTCCACCCAGTACAATACTTACTTACAATAACTTAGAAAATATAGTTCCACAATCAAGATTACCTGTACTAATTACGGGAGACCTCAATGCCCATTACACTAGTTGGGGCGCCAAAAACAATAATMAAAAGGGGAAAACGATATCYAAATTGATAACACAACCCTTATACCCACCACACATTGACCTATCAATCGCATCCCCAATCATCGCCATTGGAAAACGGAGTCGCAGCTCTTCGGCAGTGACCATTTCCCTATAATAATTACTCACTTCCCTGACAATAACACTGAAATAGTCCCAAACCGTCCCAAATTCAATCTAAATAAAGCAAACTGGACCCAGTTTCACCTCCTAGCAAGCCATTTTAGCAACAATAGATCGCTTAGAACAAAGAAACTGCAAACATCCACAGGATCTTACTTCAAGCCGCCAATGAATCCGTACCCCAAACATCAAGCAAAAGAAAATATACAGTCGCATGGTGGAACAACACCCTACAAGAACTGAAAATATTAAAAAATCACCATTGGAATAAATTAAAAAGAAACATCTCGAACGACAATATAATTCAACTAGCAGACCCGGCCACGCGTTGCTGTGGCTGAGTGATTCAAAAAGGATTGGAAAGACAAAATTTTACACAAATTAACATAACATTTTTATAACATATTTAATAAATACTTTGAATATTTTTATTTGATATATATATTCTAAATGTCTTTAATCGTAATAAATCATAGTTAATATTCAATGAAGCGCCAATCGATGTACAATATTTTTGGTCAATCGGTCCTTTGTTAATACAAAAAAACTTGATGGTCTTCCTACTCTTGAACATGCCACGTATAATTGCCCATGGGAGAAACATGGATTTTCCAAGTCTAATCCGCAAATAGACATTGTTTGGCCTTGAGATTTATTTATAGTCATCGCGAAAGCTAAACGAATGGGAAACTGTAGTCTTTTAAATGGTATGGGAGAATCGGATGGTATCATCGGAATACGTGGTAACAAAACAATTTCTCCTT
>NW_017535283.1:0-10864 GCF_001853355.1 Bactrocera latifrons
CCAAAGCGAGCTAAATGATGAAGGTTTTCTACACTAAGGATGTTAACTGAAACCTTAAAAGTTTATTCGGTTTAGTTGGGTCTGACAATAAAAATAATTTAAAAAAAATTACTCAAAACGAAAAATTTCTGGGGAGTCCTGACCGGCTCGCTTTAAATTTATAATGAAGTGATGTGATCTTTCTTGCCAGCGCATTACCTTCACAAATACCTACGTTTCCGCTGTCTTTCATCCCTAGCAGTTTTCAAGAATAAATTAATGTCATTGTTAACGAGCCAAGTCATTCCCTATCTAATCTACAGTGTAAGGTGAGTATGTCCTAGGCTAGTATTGCCGCAGCACTATCGGAGTTGATACTAATTTCTCTGCAGGTGGCTGAGCTAAAGAGCAGTACTACTACTACCTTAGAGGGATCATCTTCTACCAGTTCGGTCGGTACCAAACAATTGTGGAAACTTTCAGCTCATTATAGGGCTTCCTTAATTTGTAGATTTCAGGACTCAAAACTATATCAAAACTAAATTATACGTATATAAGGATATTTGCCTAAGAAGACGCAGACAGTAAGACTGAAAGCCACAGCTATAAAGTCGTAATACATAAGTTTAATTTTGGGTTTACCGTTAATAATATCGATATTACAGTAACTTAAGCCTTTAGAAAACAAAATTACTTCAAATCCCGGAAGTTTACCGTTAAGTTTTTTATAGAAGCATCGGTGGTTCAGTGGTAGAATGCTCGCCTGCCACGCGGGCGGCCCGGGTTCGATTCCCGGCCGATGCAATCATAATTTTTTTAAGAAATAAAAACACATTTAAACTCAACAACAATTTAAAACTTGCCACAATATAAAACTTTTTCTGTAAGTCATTTATTACGAAAAAAAAAATTAGATAATTCCAATTTATGCGAAAAATGTGTAAATGCCAACAAAATCAAGAAAGAAATTACAAAGCAAAAAGCATCAAATTTAATTATTAACTGCGTATTTATGCAAAACCCTTCTTCCAGCATCGCCACACAAAAATAACAGGAAAAATTAAAATATGGTAATAAAATGTTGAATTAAAATGCCGTTTAACGAAATCCGCCCCAACATTTTTATTTGATTCGGCAGACCTGAAATCCGCTTATTGCGCAGCCATAACAACAACAACAGCAAACATTTGACTTTAATTTCTTTATTTATGTTATAGGAAATGTCAAGGTAATAAAGATTTTAAGACGCTTTTTATGATCTTAACGCGATTCGAAGTTCTTTTGAAATTATAATTTTGCTTCATATAATTCATACTTTGCACTAAAGAAGAGATATACCCAAATAAGCATATTCAAATCCATTTTAATGAACGATTGGTGAAAATGTAGCTATGTACTACATACAAATATACTTATGTAAATATAATATATAAAGAACTTCAAAGATTTCCGATCGAGACAAAAGTCTAATGAATATTACTTATGAGCCAATAATGAATTCTTTCAGCGAGAAAGATGTGCAAAGACACCGGTAGAATCCGAAATGTCGAGTTCGTTGGAAAGGAGTTCAAAAGAATCATAATTTAACAATCGATTACCCAGAAGCTAAATATTACACAAAAAAGAATGTGAAACCAAATAAATAAGGGTGGAACACGGGTTAACTTAGAAAAAACCTCATGGACCTATTTCTTTACAAGCAAATGTTTACTGCTGACCAAAAGTTTAAAACTTATTGCAACGTCAAGCGAAAATAGTCCTGGTAGAGAGTCGACACAAATGTTGGACAAGCGAAGATTGACAATCAAGAAGGTTTAGCTCTATGTTTGGTAGAATTATCAAGAATGAGCGTATTCCCTACGTCTAAACTCTTAAAACTGAGTTCATTGTCCCCCAAAAGAAGCAAAGACCACGCACATCGATAGTGACTCGTTAGAAGCTCTGAGAGCTTGGTTAGTACTCAAGCATCTACATTATAGTCCGGACCTGTCACCAGGTGATTACTAACTGTTCCTGTCTATGCGAATGCGTCTCAAGATAAGTGTGTGGAAATCGATTGTCTCAGTTTTTGTCAATAGGGACGGGGATTTCTATGAGAATGGTGTCAAAGTAGAGACGCATATATTTTGCTTATAAATAAAATATGTCCTATATAAAAATAATTTACTTAGGTTGTCTTTTACATTTCGGGATTTGACAGCACTAGTGTAGCAATCTGGAAATTCATTATTTTATCGTAAAGCTTGACATTTTTGATGGTTTGCATGCTTAGAATATTTTGAAATATGACAGTGGTATGGTGTTGTTTACAGTAACTTAAAATATTTTTTTGCGATTAAAAAATGGAATGAACTCTCGACGTGGACTAGTGCATAGATTAACTTAATTTAATTTTTGACGATGTAGCTCTACCAAGGATCAATGTTTATCGATGGTATGGTGAATTCAATCGAGGTCGTAGATCACTGCAAGAAAAATTTTTCGGAAAGGTCGCCGAAAATCAGTTGTTGTTCCGGAACTATTGAAACCGTGCGCAAACTGATATTGCAAGATCATTATGTGACCTATCGTGAATAGAGACAACTATAGGCATTAGTGGAACCAGTATAGATTCAATATTGCATGTGTGTGGCTCGTGTCGGAGCACGGAGGATCACGTTACTGGTGATGAATTGTGGATTTATGCGTATGAGCCCGAAAGTAAACAGCAGTCGGCTGTGTGGGTATTTTAAGATTAGGCGAATCCAACAAAACTTGTTAGCGCACGAAGCACTTACGAGCAAATGATTGCTGGTCTTTTGGAAAACTGGACATGTCGCAACCTCTGGTTATGAATATTTTGAAACACAATAAAGATATTTTGGATGATTTAAATTTGTTTATTGCTCTCGAATACCGAAATAGAAAGGTAAACTACGTATCTATCAACGCCAACAATTTTAGGCAACAACAAACTGCTCGGTATGCAAACGAGCTGATGCGTTCATAGAAAGTCTAATTAAAAAAAATTAATGGAAATCTATTTTTAGTTCTGCTGCCGAAGCCGTTGTCACTGGCATTAATATGCCTGCATCTCAACTCACCATCTCTTACTCTCTTCTGTTAACAGCTACGAAGTAACGGTAAATAACAAGCATCGGTGGTTCAGTGGTAGAATGCTCGCCTGCCACGCGGGCGGCCCGGGTTCGATTCCCGGCCGATGCAACACAACTTCTTTTTTACCTCATTTAATTAAATTGCTTAATAACTAATTTTTTATCTCTTTTCCCATTAATATGTTATAAAAAGTGGTAAATATATGCAAAATTAATTAAAAGTCAGCCCTGAGGCAAGTAATCTAATACACTTTGCAATCGTTAATTATTTAATTTTTATGTTTTCCTGTACATCGTTAAATGACAACAAAAATGTCATGTACGACCATCAATGAAAATTGATCAAATTAACATTGATTATGTCCGTAAATCATTGTCAGTTTATATTCCAACCACAATGTGCACAGAAAACAGCTAAAACCACTTTGCCAAGTGGACTGACATGTCTCGGTGGCGCGCTAGTTAGCACTTCGTCTAGTTCCAAAAACAACAAGTAGACCAAGCTAACTAAGTAACTTCGTAAGTTTGCTTTAAATAGAAATCAAGCAACTAACAGCTTGGCAAAAGTACGCGCTCAGTTCAGTGGCTGCACCAACTTGAGCAATTGTGGTTACAATGGAAGTATGCACCGGCTGTTGCTGTTGGTTGGTGATGGTGGTTGAACATGTTAATGACGCAGTTAATATAGCGCTCCACTGCAACATTGTGCATTACGTGCAGTGGTTAGAAAGCACGCGCTTAAATGCCAAAATGGCAAGGCAAGGCAACTGAATGGGGGAAATAAAAAACAAACATCTACAGATTCTCTGTGGCTACAGTGGCGAGCAGAATTTATTTTTCCAAGGAGGCGTCTTACAGAAGAGAATTCCATTCTCAAATTTCCGGACAAAGATTCTATGATATACTACTTAGTACTTTCTTATAGTTCTCATCGTATGTATATGTGAAGCGAGGTAATGTCAGCGAATATTCTCCAATGTTAAGGTACTCTACTCAGATAGACTGAAGACACGTCTCCAGTGGTTTAGACGTGCGTACGCTTCGAGGTCCTAACATTGACTCTGACCACTATCTTGTTGCAGCCAAGATATGTACCCCAACTTCCGTGCAGCAAACAATGCACAAAAGAACACAAGCAATGTTCGACGACCGATGCCCAGTTAAGGTACTCTGTCAGCGACTTTGCCATAACGTTAAAAACCTGGAATATTCCAACAAAATAGGAAAGGAAGGCACTCTTGAGAGAGAGTCAGACTTTATTGGAAATAAAATGATGTAAAGAATTCTGTATAAGACCTTGAATATTTCGGAATGTTTTTGAGGGATAAGGAAAGCAGTGGAGATAAAGACATTATCGAAGAGAAAATAAATAAATATTCCAAAACCTTATATACTATATATCGACAAAATTATGTTTTTTACAGAAGAAAGAGAGAGAAAAAGAATTTTGTTATGGACCCCACCCTGAAGCCCTTCAACTTAGAATATTTCGACGGAATGCCCTATCTGTGAAGAAGGAGAAATGTATTGAACATAGGGTGTGACGTTATATGAAGAGAGTCTTGTTCTAGGAGAAATCTAAATAAGTGCAGGCTTAGGGAGTTACATGGGTACATGCTCCAAAAAATTGAATTTATTATCTCATTAAATTCTACAACACCTCTGGAATAGTGTCCTAAAGTTTCAAGTTGATCCGAGTAATAGTTTCGGAGATACAGCCTTGAGAACTTGTGTGCTCGAGATTTGCTAGACTAAGTGCGTCGTCTTTAATCGCATTTTTCTAGAAACTGTGTTTTTGAAGTCGGTTGGTAAGATTTCTCGAGAACTTTTTAACCGATCTTCATGAAATTTACACAGGTCTTAAGATACAATTCATAAAGACTTGGGCAAAGGATTTTTTTCATTACAACTTTTAGAAAAAAAAAATGTCGCGATCAAATTGTCAAATTGACTCTTCTCGACTATTAATTTGAAATAAATTGATTTTAAATAAAACTCTTCTCTTATATATAGTATATACATATATCTAAGGACGAAAGGTTGTGATGTGTGGCACATCTAGAAACTCATTGAGAAATTAACGATTGCTTTCATTTCTCCATCATTTTCGCCATACTGCTCATATTTTTCTCAGCACTGCATTTGTAAGTATGTAAATATGGCAATAAGCTTGCATTTAACGCTTAAATAATCGTTGTATAAATACTAGTCAATTGTAATTTTTTCTATATTGGTTACTACTGAGTTATTGGCAATAAATTATAATTCACCAGTTTACGCTAAACGGTAAATAACATACATAACTCTTGAAGTGCGAAAAATTATGTATTAAAATGCAAATGAGTAGAATGCTAAAGACCATATATGCTAGCATTGGAAATATAATGAATGGGTATTGATTTCAAAAATTAATGAATTGTTGGTATAACTAAATGACATAAACAAACGGTTGTTATTAGAAAAGTTGTTTACAACAACACAAACGATGGGAACCATATGGAGAAGCCATACATGGATTTTCGTAAGCAGAGGATTTCATGTATTTACAGATTCTCTAAAATAATGCGAAAAATATTAATAATCGAGAAAAACATTAACAGTATGCTATCAAAAAGGCCTATTTTTGAGAGTTTACTCTAGGTGTAAGGAAATGGATTTCCGACCTTTCATAGATTTTTAAGCATATGTTTCAGAGTTTAGAAATCCATTTTTTTTCACTTCCTTTTCGATTGAATAATGTACTTAAAGGCCAAAGACAGACCTAGTCTTAACATGGTTTCAAGGGGTTATTATTAACACCAAAAGACGAAAATTTCAATTCTGAGATAAAAAATCAGCTTCACTCAATTCTTAATCCATATTTTGCTAAATAATGGTTTATTCACTAAGTAATTTTACTTTTTTAGTACAATTAAAAAATTTTGAGTAAAACATTTTATGGGAGGATGGAGTCATGTGTTGAAGTTCACGCAAAAGAGAAATGTTTTCTGAGCGCAATTCATTTGGGAGTGGACAGAAACGATTCTTTTACATATGGCTCAAGCAGCTCACGATTTACGGTCATAGACCAAATATCCCCTGGGTAGCCAAAAAAAAACATCCGATTGAAGGCGCCTAAAGTTAGAAGGCAAAACATCCTTCCCGATGGACGAGACAAGGACTGAAAAGATTACGTCTTTGTAGCATTTACTACACTGGCCATATGAAGGAGCGTAAATGCGTTGTGCGAGAGAGAGACTCCATTGGCAAGCACTGGCATTCAACCCGGGGGATAAACGTCTAGCTACAATCCGCATCAAAGCCCGCCCCAAGAGGCGGGGCCCGATGGATTGCTGGCCGAGCTCTTCAATACGGCGACGAAGAACTGATAACAAGCATGCATCAGCTTCTTTGTAGAATATGTTCGGACGAAAGATCTGAATAGAGAAGGTACTTCTTCTATAAGAGTGTACAGCTGCTGGCGTATGCCGATGATATTGCTATCATTGGCTCCAACAACTGCGGCGTTAGTTCTGCTTTCTCCAGACTAGATAAGGAAGCGAAACAAATGGATCTGGTAGTGAATTCTTGAATGAAAAATAGATTGCTACTTCGGACTAAGTAGATAATTGAGAAGTAGAGGACATTACTTCTCGACGAACAAAGAAACTCTAGAAGTCACTCATCAAGCAAAAGATGAAATAACAAATATTAAGGGAATCTGCGGTCGGGAAAAGTAAGAGGAGTGGCGCGATTGAATTTTTAACTCTTAAAATGATTTATTTAAATTTTCAGCAAGTCTAGGAGTCCTGTAGAAAAAAGTTATATGGCAATGTTGTAGGTAATCAAAAGGTCTATAACTTTTACCTACAGAATTTTTCATATAACCTCAAAAATTATCTTTCATTTGCGGTGGGTTTAAATCTACTATGATTTTACCTTTTCTTATCATTTTCAAAAGCCTGCTGTCTGTATAGAAAAATAAAACACAAAATTCAAAAATATAAACATAGTAGTATTTGAACCTCAACGAAAACCAAGATTCAAAGATACTCATAAGCCAAAAATACTATCTAAGCAACAAAACAAAATATTTTTGTTCACTAATACCAAGAAATACTACTTCTGAAGCATAAAAATATAATAACTGTATAATAAATATTTCATATAAATAAGTATGTATAGTATACCCAAATCGTTGCTGGTGATTTTCAAACTCTTATTCCGTTAGTAATGTAAGTATTTAAACTGTCGACTTACCTATAAAGAGAGAGAAAAACAAATTAAAATAATATTAATTATTTTCAAATTAAAATTTATAGCTTTTTAGATATGAAATGACTTATTAATAAACCACTATTATAGGATAGATTACGGCCAGGATCTTCCGGATCTCATGACCTTCTGAAATATCAGTCAAACAAAATGAAATTTCACGCGGATATTTGCTTTAAGAGGTGTTAGGAGTTTTAAAGAGAAAGGTTCTGCGGAAGATTTATAGTCCTTTGCGAATTGACAACGGCGAATGCTGCAGTGGATGGAACGATGAGCTGTACGAGATATACTATGGGACGGCATTGATATAGTTCAGCGAATTAAGAGACAGCGGCTACACTGGCTAGGTCATGTAGTCCGAATTGATGGCAATACTCCAGCTATGAGAGTATTCGACACAGTACCCACCGGTTGAAGCAGAGGAAGATCTTCACTGCGTTTGAAAGACGACGAGGTGGAGAAGGATCTGGCTACACTTGGGATCTCCAATTGGCGGCAAACAGTGGAAAAGAAATATGACTATCTACGCCAACAACAAAAAAAAGAAGAAAAAGTTTATCGAGTCTCCGAGGTTTCCAACTCATAGTCATTGTAATTTACACAACAACTACAGTGCAAAAAAAGAGGTTAATGTATGGTTCATTTGTTTCATTCCACATTTCTCTTGTCACCAAGTTTGGAAATATTATATTTTTGAGTACTCGAAACCAACTCTCGTTGTGGTCTTATTTGCTTGGTAAGTACTCGGAAAATCCCACGGATACCGAAAATACCTTTTACCGTGGTTACGTAACATAAACACGCCCGGATTGTTGCTTATAAGACATATTAAAAAAAATTCTTGAAATTATATTGCGATTTCTCGTATCAAAGTATACTCGTACATATCAAATGTTTTTCTTCACCTCAGGAGCATCTTGTGTCTATTCTTGGTATGACGACCACTTTTAAGGGCATTCGAAAGTCTGTAGTCGTTTGAAGAGCTTATATAATCATCTTTACCGGGGTTAAATGAATACTTATGTTTTTAAGAATTTTGTGCTCTATGCCTTTTATGTTGCCGTTACATGAAATTCTTCTACTAGATATTCCTTATATGACGTAGGCATCTAATGCCTAACAAATCACAACTTTGTCCAATCAAACTTATTAAGGAAATACCGTAATTGCAGTTGTTGTAAGATAAATAACTCTAACGAACAGAGAATTTTTATCATTATTTACTACATTTAAGTATAAAGCATACCTCTAACATAACTCAAACTAAATATGGTTCCACCAGAACGTTGCGGTAGATTACTTGTGGACGCTTCTTTCTTGCGTATGTGTGCCATTTATGGCTACTTTGAGATATTATGACCATATTACGCCCATGAGGCAGGTCGCAATTGCTACTGTCACACGGCTGCTAATGCATCACTTCGTTCGCTGCGAGCTCAACCGCAAGCCAGCTCATTTACTAGTTAGCCACATAAATATCTATGAACGCGAGTACAAAAATGGTGATGCGACAAAGGCGTGTGTTTACCTAGAACGTGTACGCATGCGCTGAAAATAATAAAGCGAAGCAAACCAAACGTTGATGCTCCACGCACTGGAGTCCGAGCATTTATTTGAAAATCATTAGTGTGTGTAGCAGAAACGTTGCACGCCAAAAAAATGTGTGCGTGTGTGTGTATGTGGTAAGACTATGGGAAGACCTCTGGTAAGGCAACGTGTTTTATTAGTATGGGAAGATAGCAACGACAGCGGACGTTTTGATGGAGATGATTTGCGACAGATGAGCTTTCGGCCATATAAAGGCACAAGCGCGTTAAGTGTGTTACGTGGTACGTATAGCGCATGAAGTAATTTTCCACGAGATAATAAAAATTGCTACCGGAATTGTTTAGTTCGGACGCCTAGTAATGAAGGAAGCAGACACAGCTACTGAACTATGTTGTAATATAGAAAATATGTAAGTTTTAAAAAAATAGTATTAAAAAGTATGAGAAGCGAGACTTTTAAAATCTGATCAAATTTGACCCGGACTAACGAATATATATTTTTTTTTTAGACCGTTATCTTAGATAGGTGTTTTTTGGTGTGAAATTGACCTCTATATGCCATTTAGTGTTTGGCTGTTCAAGACACGAATAGTTTCCCCCAGAATTTTAGAATAGAAAATAAAATTTTGTATTTAAAATGGAATCACGGCAATCGTTGAAAATGTTACAGCAGTGTTTTGGGAAGTCTATAGTAATTTATCATGACAAGAAGTATTTGAGAGGCACGTCGCGCAGTCATCGAAAGTTGCCTCGTTGTAGTCGTCCATCCACCTGTGATAATAGTGATATTATCGAAAGGGTTAAAAAAAATGTATTTGAAAATCGTCAAATTTGCGATTTTGGAGAGATAGTTGAGGATATCCGCATCTAAATAGGATCGATATAACACATTTTGGTTCATATTTTTGGCAGCGTGTCAATGCTAGATTTGCACCAAATGATCTGAACCTTTTGCAAAAACGATGTCGAGTAGACGCCACAAAAGAGACAACATTAGTTGATGAGGCATAATTACTGGTGACGAGATGTGTGTTTGTAGATAATCTAGCGAATGGCGCTACAAAAATTAACCTAAACCGAAAAAACGAAAATTCGCTGAAGGCACTGAAGTGTATGGAAAGTTGGATTTAGCTTGGTATGCCCTTTTTCAAGACCACTGTACTGTAAAAGTTCAAGCACATGCAATTTTTTTCGTCGAATTTATTTCGATGATTGTGATGTTAAATATACTCTTCGTTCTGGACTGTTATTTATCGAAAATATCGATCAAATAATGGAAATTGTCGAGTCCGACCATCAAGTCGGTCTTTCAATTGGCCAAGAGCTTAACATTGCACAAGAAATTTAAATAAGGCTGGATAAAAAAAAAAGAAACTAGATGTATGGAAACCTCACGAATTAACCCAAAAAACGGGAGACCGAATTTCATGAATGGTTACTGATTATGAAAATTGGACCGATATCGGATCATTCTAACTATGCTAAATAAAACCTTCATTGTAATGAAAAAAGTAAAGAAGAGCTAAGTTCGAGTTAAGGCCTTTTAGTTATATGGGGTCTAGGGTGAGTTTTCACCCGATTATATTCATTCTAAGCACAAGTGTGCATTATTATAAGAAAAATACGCTCTCTCAATTTTATTAAGATAGCTCACATATTAGCCGATATATGCGATAGATAGTTATCCGGAAGTTCGAAAATCTGTATATTTGGTATATGGGGCAAAGGGAAGGGATTGAAAGCATCAGTTTGAATTTAATATTGTCTTATAAGGGAGATTGGCGTGGCTGTAATCTGATTTTGCCCATTTTCACGCTGTAACATAAAAATATCAGATAAATGCCACATACTAAATTTGGTTGAAATCGGTCAGTAGGGTCTGGAGATATGTGTTTTCACCTAAAAGTGGGTGATGACACGCTCATAGTCCAATTTAAACACCGGCCCCATTTCATCCCTACCATATTATTTTGGGAGTACAATTTAATG
>NW_017535284.1:0-10817 GCF_001853355.1 Bactrocera latifrons
CTCGTAAGGCTCCTTAATGCAAGAGAAGCATGTAGTAGAACCGTAAGAAACTGTACGCACTGCTTTCATTATAAGCCGAGTTTGAAAACCCAAATAATGGGAAACTTGCCAGTTGAAAGACTTCGAGCGCTACGACCCTTTCTTATATGTGGCGTAGACTTTTGGGGTCCAATTTTTACTATATTAAAAATACGCGGTCGACCACCCGTAAAAATCTATATCGCAGTTTTCTTTTGTTTCTCGTCAAAAGCACTACACTTAGAATTAGTTTCTGACTTATCAACTAATTCCTTTATTCTCGCTATAAGAAGGTTCATTAGGCGCTGAGGGATGCCACAGACCATATACAGCGACAACACATCCAACTTCGTCGGCGCCGTTCGCAAGTTGCGCGAACACAAAGAGGCGTTTCTGTCCCAGTCTTCGGAATTAATGGGGTTCCCCGCAGAAGAAGGGTTCAGATTCGCCTTTATACCACCGAGGGTGGCGCACTTCGGCGGATTATGGGAGGCGTAGTGAAGTCCGCCAAACACCTCACCATGCGCGCAATGGGCAACGTGCTGCTCACCGCCGAAGAACTTCGAACACTGCTGGAAGAAGTGGAGGCCATCCTCAACTCGCTACCCTCGACGGCGAAGCATTCACTCCAGCACACCTACTAATAGGGTGCTCCATTCGAGCTTTACCACCAGCACAAGTGTCAACGGACTCAATTACGAGAGATGGCAACTTGTTTGCTGTCTCAAGTAACAGTTTTGACGACAGTGGTCCAAAATGTACATTACGAATCTTCAGGAGAGCAACAAATGGCTGCACCCGAAACGCAACCTGCAGCCCGGCGATCTCGTCCTCGTCCACGAAGACAACACGCCATCGCAGCAGTGGGCACTAAGACGAATCGCCTCAACCGTAGAAGGACGAGACGGAAAGGTACGAGTGGCAGACATGGCAACCAAGGCAGGTTAGCGTCCTATTCACAAGCTCGCCCTGCTGCCTGTCGAAGTTGAAGGATCATGATCCTGCCAAGGTGGCCGGTTTGCCTCAATCGACTTTATAAATCCAAAAATATTGTTTAAGAGATTAATTTGTTAAATTAATTGAATAATATTTTAATATACTATATTATAAAATGTTTTATATCATGTAAAATACTTCAAATTTTTATAGTATATTAACATAACCATCATCTACTACCAATATATTAGAATACTCTATTGCCATGAATTATGAGAGTGCTGAATTGAATTATAACTACATATATTTACCCCGTTTCCTGTATACAGTGAAATTCCTCATAACCGGACACTCACGGTCGCAGTGTTTTTGTCCGGTTATGGGTGATGTTCGCTTATAGGGGATGAGGTCAAGAAATATATACTATACATATAAAATTCATTGTAGTTTATTTAAGAAATTTTTCGAAGTAAAGAATATTTAAATACTTTAGTATTACATATACATACATACATAAATATATCAATTAAATACATTGTACAAGTCTTTACATTTCAATATCGACTAGTTTGATAAAAAAATTGTGTGATGCTTGTTTGTTTTAACATTGATTCCTTTGATTTGAAATTTTAATTTTCAAAGTGACTCGATATTTTTAACCTGCCGAAAAACTACATAGACATTTTTTGCAAATTGTTTCAAGCGCGCAACAAGTTTTAAAACCTCATCATATGATGTTATGGGGTCACTTATTTCTTCTGAATGTTTATCTTCTGAATCACTTATGTCCATAGTGTCATCTGGTTGGTCAAATTGAATTTTTATATTGTCCTCAGTAAAAACATTTTGATCTATTTGGAGAAAACCTTCGAAATCATTTGCCAAATCTAGTCCTTCCTGAAGCCTAGCATAGACTGTCAGTGGAATGTCATCTTCGGGATCAAAATCTGACGGATGCTGTAAGGTTTCCAAAAATCCTGCTTTACGGAAGCAGTTTCGGATTGTTGTGGCTTCCACTTTATCCCAAGATGCTTTGATAAAATACACATCTTCCAGTACATTAATCGATTTTGAGAGCTCTGAGGCAGAACTCGCTCATCACTTCTCGAGTCATCCATGCTTTTTTATTAGACTTCCATTCCACTGGAAGTTTTGCAATTGGAACATGTTTAAAGGATCGAGGACGGGCTGCTTTCCCTATAACCAAAAGCGGCTCCTTATCTCCAGCCATATTAGCACAGAACAAAATTGTGAGTCTTTCCTTTGATAGCTTACCTCCCATAAATTTTTCAGATTTAAAAGCGAGGGTTTTGTCCGGTAAGGCACGAAAGAAAAGCCCACTCTCATCGGCGTTGCAAATGTCTTCAGGCTTGTACCCATTCAACAGAGGTTGCAGCTTTGTCTGAAACTGTTCGACATCATCCTGATTCACATCTGCAGCTTCACCAGATATGAATTTGAAGGAAACATTATTCCTTAATCGCCATTTATTTAGCCATCCATCCAAAGCTTTAGAATTAGGTGCACCCAGTTTTCTTGCAATTTCCATTGCCTTTGCTTTCAAAATGGGACCAGAAATCGGAATTTTTTGACTTCTAGCTTTAGCGAACCAATGAAAACACATCCTGTCTATTTCCGAGCCGCCTTCTTTAAGGAAACTTCGCTTTTGGTGAATATTAGATCCCGACTCCCATTTAGAACGAATTTTTTCTTTATTTTTATTAATTTCAGCAGCTTGCGTTTTGCCAATATTGAACCTTTTAAAGCAAAGGAAACGTGTACCTACAAGTTAATTTTTGGACTCACTATACTTTACCTTTTTGCAATTCCACGTACTGATAACTTTTCTTTTTCGAAAACATTAATAATTTGCATTTTCTCTTTAATAGAAAGTAGCTTCTTTTTCGGTGCCATATTATTACGAACTTTAAACGCAACCACTCGCATGCAACTTACTTGACAAACTGAATAGAAAACCACCTTTTACTTGACACGCAAGGTTTGAATGTGTGAATACATGTTAAAAGGGGAATCCTTTTATTGTTCACCTCTCAGTGAACTTACTTCCGATACCAGAGAATTAAGCACCACATATACCTTATTAGGATTATTAGCCTCCAACAAAGGTTCAGTTACTTTCTTGTTTGATTGTTCAGCATCTTGTTGCGAATTTGAAATGAGAACACTGAGCATTGCGCACTGATGGCGACGCAGAACACTAACTACCCGAATACTTTACAATAAAAAGCATTTTTGGATTTCAGCAAAAAATCCACATCAGCCTGTGATAAATTCACATACGTCAAGTGGAATAATTTATTACATTTATGGCAGCTGATCTCGGGCTGAGCACGATCAACTCTGTGGCCGCAAACACACGGCATTAATATAGAATAAATAATAGAACGCGGAGCAGAGACGCATCTGCTCACAGTGACGAGCGATCACTATACCGAGTACTCGCAGGATACGATAACATACATGTGGAATTAGGGATCGCGGTCAATCAGCGATCGTCACGTTGTCACAGCACGACGAAACGACAGTTACGATGGTTGATGGACTTTATCTCGAAGCAACGTATATCTGGTGCTTTCAGATGCTACATGTACTCTGTTGAGTGGAAAAAGCGAGGTATACCGCTTTGAAAATTTGAAAAATCCTTGATGAAATAATTTCTTGATGCAGATATATATCCAGAATTATATAAAGTGGTGAAAACCAATATAGTTCATGGACCTTGCGGTTGGTATGTCTGACAATAAATGCACGAAACACTATACACGTGTATATGGCAGACAATGGCAGAACATCCAGCATTCAAATTAGAGGAGAAAATATCGAAGTGGACAACACATGGATCGTACCATACTCGCCATAATTGTCTTATTTACATTCAAAATGCATATCAATGTTGAGTATTGCAGTTTGGCGAAATCGATCATATATGTACGTTTGCAAGTACGTCACCAAAGAAAGCTACATGGCGGTTATTGGCCTTGATTGATGCGTGAACTACAATGAAGCGTTTTGTAAGATATTTACTTTTGGAATTTTTGAACGTTTGCCGACTGTTGAGCATCTCGCAGTTCATTTGGAAAAGACCAAAGAGTGTATTTCAACCTAGGGAATACAGTACAGCCAACGCAAACACCTCGATGTTATACATTAAATGCGTCGTCGAAGAAACGGTTACGCAGAAAGCAAGACCAAGCAGAAGATGGACATCTAGGTGTGTTGGAAAAATTTCGGTTGATACTTCTAGTGATATGAATTCCACCTGACTTTTGTTAATTCACTCCACCGAAAGATAAACTCAACACGAATGTTTATCTAAACATTAGCTAAAATATCGTAACTACGATTACTTGAGAGCACACGAAATTTAAGCTTCCAAAAATACCGATGTTAATTTCTTAAACTAGAAGATTTAAGGTCGATGTTTGGGAAGTTTGCATTCATACAAATTGATCGATCGTCTTGACAATGAAGACGAAGCCGTGAATTATCAAGTGGAATTTCTAAATTCTTTGGAGAGGCTTGGTATCCTGCCGCATCATTTGCGTCTCAAAGTTGGATCTGTCATTATTATCGCAATCTTCATGCGCCGAAACTGCGTTATGGAACCCGACTGATTTTGACCCACCTGTCGAATACAAGGGGTCGAATGCTTGATTCTACGAATTCCTTTGGGTTCCAACGATTTGCCATTTCAGTTCAAACGTATTCCGTTTCGAGTGAAAATTACATTTGAGATGACAATCAATAGGACACAAGGATAGTCGCATAGTGTGTGGCATAAATTTGGAAATGCTATGTTTTTCACACGGTCAGATATACATAGCGTGCTCACGAGTTGGAAAACCATTTTTTCTGTACTTTTACGCACCGAAACAGAAACCAGAAAATGTTGTTTATCAAACCGCGTTACATTGAATGATAAATGAAGAAAAATTGCAAAAAACAATATAAATTCAACTTTCTTTCATTTGAAAACACATAATCTCATAATAATAGTTCACGCAGGAATACACAAAAGTTACATTATAAACAAAACATATAAGGAAAGGCTAAGTTCAAACATTTCATACTTTTGCAAACTTGCATGAATCAAAACTGGCGAAAAAATTGTATTTAAAAAAATATTTCCAAAGAAATCAACATTCATTATTAAAATAAAACTTATATATTAAAAATAATGTTTATATGTCCCGGCATAACGCCCAAAGGACAGCACGGAAAGTCGTGAAAATTTGCACGAGTATTTCTTTAGTCCTGGAAAAGGTTCTAACGGCGGTCTTTTTTGCAATGTCACCCTCGATTTCGCAATTTATGTATATATTCATAACTCAGGAACGTCTGAAGCGATTTTGCTGAAAATTGGTGATGAGGTAACTTGGAACCTTGGAACGGACATAGGCTACTTTCCATCGTTTTATGTTAAAAGTCACAACAATTCATAAATAAAGCACAAAATTATTTCAAGACATAAACATGTATTCAATATCCATATAAGAATCACTTTTTTTCTTCAAAAATACAAAATAACATATATATGAACTAAAGTTGTAATTGAGCAAGAAAATGTTGAATCATAACTTGAATGAGTGCAGAATAGCTGACAAATATTCCCGAAGCATTGCGCAGAACAATGCGATATTTAAAAAGAACGATCAATTCTGCGTTTCTTTAACTAGTGCACGTAAGACTTTAGCCGTGTATTTTGTAATTACATTCGATGAATGTTGAACAAAATATTACCATATGATTAGATATAGGGCATGAGACGCGCCCTCTTCTACCCTACTCCTGTACTTTTATTCTCTATAACAAGGAGAACATATACCAGTGTAAACACCACCAACAATGTCAGACTTGAAATCCAACGCAGGATAACTCTTGCCAACAGGTGCTACTTCGGACTGAGTAAGCAATTGAGAAGCAAAGTCCTCTCGAACAAAAACCAAAATCTATTAGGCTGTTCACGGTAAGGTGGTTATTGGATTATGTTGTTATTAGATTAAAAATAACCTTTATGCTCCGTGAACATCCTATATTGTATGGTTATTTGCTTTTTTTTTACACAAACAGCTAATCATTGTTTACAATTTAAGTTCAATGAAATTCCTACTTATAAAATGCCTAAACAAAGTTTAAAAAGTAACATAATTGAATTTAAAATAAGTTCTGCTATTCAGGAAATGGACTTTATTGAAGGTATGTGCTTCTTAAATAATCCCAATTTTAAGGGTTCAAACAATTCTTTGTATAAAATTTGCAGACATCTTGCCCCCTGAACAGTGTTACAATGCAATTGTAAACAAAAAACAGCTGTTAATAGCAGAATTTTCATTAAGAAAATCTAAATGGAAATGCCATTCGCTTAGTTTTGGAGGCACACAGATAGGACGAATCACATCTGGCAGCACTGTTTGTCAGTTATTCTATTATTTCATTCTCTTTATATTCTTCTTGGAAATTTACAATTTTAAATGAATTCTAAGTTTTTAGTTTTAAGAAGCGTCAATTCTTGTACAGACGCCAACATCATCATCATCATTTTGCTAGCAACAGTTCCTCCATATCCTGATGTACGCACTACCCAGCTTCTAATCTCATCATCAAATAATACCACAACTTCCGAATATATATCAATTGTCGCAGGCACCACAAGCCGTCATCATGCAACACGCACAACCACAAATGACGTTACAACCACTATAGCACATGTCAACGGTACTCAACGCACTTTGCATCAGTCGCCGCCTCCACGCTACATGCAATACTACCAAGTGCACAATGCCACAATTAGCCCCACGCACGTTGAAAATCGGCCGCCGCGATACGCTTCAATACCCTACGCATCGCATTACCAACAACGGTAACAAATCGCTAACTATTCATTTACGACCGCACATCGAGTACGAAATTTCTCGTCGACACTGTCACGGATATTTCGGCAACTCCGCTATCTCGTAAACTCAAAGTAGTAACTCCTTCTCGGCCGCACGCTGCAAACGGTAGCAAAGTCGGAACCTACGGAGACAAGGCGCTCACCTCAGTCTCGCACGTTTAGGCTCCTATGCAACCGTCATAGCCCGAACCGAGAAATGCACAAGAACCACTTAACCATACCAATTGGCCAGTGACAACAGTACGCCGCACAGGGCGCTCACCTCAGTCTCGCACGTTTAGGCTCCTATGCAACCGTCATAGCCCTAACCGAGAAATGCACAAGAACCACTTAACCAGACCAATTGGCCAGTGACAACAGTACGCCGCACAGCCGTACTCTCATCGAGCAAATAAATTCGCTACATACATCAACCTAACTAGCCTAACTACACCAAGCACCCGGACTTGGGTCTAGTAATGGAACGCAACCTTAAGAAAAAAAGTACAGAAGAACTATATTTGAGGGGGAGTACTGTTGGCACACAGATAAGACGTGGCAGCACTGTTTGTCAGTTATTCTATTATTTCATTCACTTTATATTCTTCTTGGAAATTTACAGTTTTAACTGAATTCTAAGTTTTTAGCTTAAGAAGCGTCACTTCTTGTACAGACGCCAACAAGTAAATAAGTCTTTTGGGTTATCTTAATAAATCGTTTAAATATTAAATGTGGTGTTTTATTACCGCCACAGTTTTATTAATTTCTTGTGCTGCCATTGAGTAAAACTCCAACAGCCTATATAAGTCGCTCATAATTCCCGTCCTGCTATATGGTGCAGAGGATTGGACGATGGCAACAACTGATGAGTCAACGTTGCGAGTTTTCGGGAGAAAAGTTCTGCGAAATATTTATTGTCCATTCCGAGCTGGCCACGGCGAATATCTTATTCGATGGAACGATAAGCTGTACGAGATATACGACGACATTGACATAGTTCAGCGAATTAAAAGACAACGGCTACGCTGGCTAGGTCATGTTGTCCGGATGGACGAAAACACTCCAGCTTTGAAAATATTCGACGCAGTACCCGCCGGGGGAAGCAGAGGAAGAGGAAGACCTCCGTTGGAAGTACCAAGTGGAGAAGGAGCTGTCTTCACTTGGAATATCTAATTGGCACCAGGTAGCGAAAAGAAGACACGACTGGTGCGCGGTTGTTAACTCGGCTATAATCGCGTAAGCGGTGTCTACGCCAATTAAGAAGAAGAAGAAGAACATATACAATATGTGTAACGATATACGATGCAGATGCAAAGACTTTGAATATAGCTATGTATGTACTATCCCTTAAGATATTTACGAAGTCAATAAAAATGTAGATTGCCAGAGGCTGGGCAGTTGTCTCCGAGTACCTGGAGAGTCAGGACAAAAATTTTCGGGTCACGTGTTTTAGTGAGTGGTGCAAGCTGAAAGCAGAGTTACGTGGTTCAATTCTGTATGAAGCTGGGTAAATCTGCGATCGATACGTTTGATATGATCAAGTAGGTACCCGGATGTTGCTTTAGCAAGAAGTGGTGTGTTTCCATGGCACCAGGCCTTTTTGGAGGTCGCTGATGAAAACCGGATTCTGAGCAAATCCAAACTGAAAACGATGCTCATTATCTTTTTCGACATTAAAGGCGTTATGAATTTTATCCTCCTGGACAAACAGTCAACGCCAAGTTTTACGTGGAAGTCCTCAAGGGAATCAAACGAAGGGTCAATCGGGTCCGAAACATCTAAACCGATTGGAAGTTGCACCACGACAACGCCCCTGCTCACACCGCCTTCTTGTGAACAGCCACCTAACCAAAGCCGGCATTGCAACACTTCTTAGACAACTCACACATGGGAATATGGATTACAGGTATTATTGTTCCGATTTAACCCATTTTTAATATGCAGGCATAGTGTTATCAGGAAAAGAATTGCTCCGAATTCAATGTCGTACACATTGTGGCAGACTCGAGTTGCTGATCTGAGAGTGCTGATCTGAGAATGCAGAGTCAGTCTGATTCTTGCCACAGACCAAAGAGATATTATCCATAACTCCTACGTTGTTCACTGCATTTAAAAGATCTACAGTTGTGATATTGCAGTCCATTTAAATCTACGGTTCGAGTGATTATAAAACGTTTATGGGATATTCCAAATCAAGTTGGCCGCCAGTAAGCCAATAAGTCTCTAGAGGAATTTTCTACAGAGATTAAGAGGTTTGCTCGCTTTGCTTGTGCACATAAATCCGAGAAATACGAGACTATACTACATATTTTGTTGCGATAGTATATCCAATAATGACGTTTGCGGAAACCATTTCGTGCCATCTGACACAGGGAACTGCCTCTCTGCTTAGCAATCGAACTTTTGATCTCCATCTTTCATCTAGTAGAAATGAGAAAGACTCTTTAATGAGCCAATTACTTGAAAAAGGTAACAACATTCAAAAAGTACTTGAAAATCTACAGAGAGGCGCACGCCACACATCTATCTGATCTGGTTAATAAAGAAATAAGTCTATTAACTGGAGTTTGCTCCACTACTGCGTACTTCATCTGGAGAAGATATTCAAGTTTTCGGAAAAGTATAGTTCGAGATCGTAATTATCACACAATTTTATAGTAACTGATAACTTCGACGATATTATAATTGGAGTAGACTTTTTAGCAAATCAAGGAATTACAATTGTCATGTAGAACAAATACAAATGTAGCCACTATGTTCTATTACGTAAGCAACGTTAGACGATTGACAATAACAGTGAGCCAGCAGAATCCATCAAAGTCAGAAGCAAAATACCGCCTTGTTCTGTAGCGAAAATCAGTTATTCAATGTATACGTAAATTGCATTACTTTACAGTAGTTTGTTTTATTATTTATTATTTATTCTTGGATCAAATTTAGTAATTCAAATTTCACCCTCTTCCTGTCAACCGATTAATCTGAACTTTTGTATACACTTTGGGTTTTGGTGACAATACACTTATGTTTATTCATTATCATTATAAATTCAAGATGGCCGCCGCTACAAAATGGCGGATAACGTAGGTTTTATCAATCCCATCAACATGGGTATCAAATGAAAGGTCTCAAGAAGTAGAATACAATTTACTATGCAAAATTGAAATCTAAGATGGCTAATGCTCAGCCCCTGGTGGGGATAGAGGGGAGGTTGAGGGCTTTCCTGAAAGCCCCAGGTGCGAACTAACTCGCAAATTAATTTTTATCCCCCTCCCTCCCCATACCCCCCGAACTGTAGTGAAACAAAAGGGGGGACATGGTGAAAAAATTTAAAATTTCATAAAAAAAAAACTGACACATACGAACGCCAAACCCTTTGAGGGTTTTACTATACTGACCTAGTATCATCACCCTGACTTGGAATTTCTCACCCCCCCGATTAGCTGTTGTACTGTGTAACAATTTTTTATCAATTCCACCAATATGGGTATCAAATAAAAGGGCTTGACGAGAAGCATACAGTGCACTATACAACCTCAATATTTAAGATGGGCGCAGCCACTAATTGGCGTATAATAATAAGATTTAAATTTAGAAATTGAATCTGTAATTTAGGTGTCTGTTATCCTAATCAAGTTCGTACAGTTCGGTACAACGCGGCTGCATTAACATACTTACCTGTTTAGTTAACTTCGAAAAAAAAAAAATATCATTGTTATTAAGTTCCCGCTGTCAAACACACGTTACTCGTAATATTGAATTGTCTATTACTCGTGGGAACAAAATGGTGAAAAAAAAATATAAAAAATACAAACACAAATAAAACAGAAACTGCAACACTACGTAAACGAAGGCTTCAAGAAGCGAAAGAAAAGTTAAAAGCAAAACGAGCTAAAGAAAGTGAAGGTGATAGAAATAGTCGATTACAGAAACGACGGGAACAATTAGCGTCAAAAACACCTGAGAAATATGA